>NC_081182.1:11748141-12048141 GCF_029867415.1 Vicia villosa
TTTCCATGGCTTTTCATAAAATCAGAAGGATTTTGTACAGAAGATGCTAACTCTTTCAGCCTTTCCACATTAGGCATTTTGAAATCATACTTTTTGGTATGCCTTTTTACCCACTCCATAACTTAATCCTATAATGTTTGCAAAGAAAATTCTCTAATTTTTTTGGAAAAATCATGTTTTTATGGAAAAAGATGGGTTTTTTTTTTAATGAATGTATGAATGCATGGATGCGTGGATGCCACATATTCAAACATGGTAAAGCAAACATGGTATTACAAACATGGTAATTCAAACATAGTACACATAGGTTCAAAGGTCCAGCGTCACGAGCATGAGGTCAGAGAACCAAACATGGGATAGTACTAGGGTTTATCACCTGCAAAACATGTTCTACTGATACGTCAGAGTCTACATTTTTCTTTCGGATATTACCGGCTTGCACAACTGAACTTGTGAGCTAGAAATATTCTCAAGAAAAACTCGTCTGAGTGTGGTTCTCCGCATGACAACTATCCAAGTCTTCACCTGGATCGTTTCTGCACCACGTCCTAATAAGGCCAGGATGGGTTGGGGTTCTACAGCCAACTCAGCTTCTACAGTTCAATGAAAGCAATAATGTCTTCGCAACTGAACTTGCTAAACATATACTACCAACAAGGAACCTCCACTGAGCGGAAGGATTCTCATGCTGACTTTTTAAGGACTGAACTCCTTGTATGCCATACATGACTATACCCTCCACCTAATTCTTATGTGTACTTAATCCGGGTTAGGATTTGTCCATAATGTATCACTTGTAACAGAATCACACCAGTAACAGAACCAAGGAACCACACATGTAACAAGAATATAACATAACAAATAGAAATAACCCTTTCTTTGGAAACAATAAAAAGATGGTCCCCAGTGAAGTCTCCATTTTTCTGTCGCGGGCGAAAAACCGTTTTTGTTCCTCTTTTTGTGGATGAGACACCTGATGCCTTCTTTGGGCTCGAGTGCTCAAAAAAAAATGATTTTTCTTTGTACCGACCAAACTTTTTATTATTTCCAAAGGAGGAAAAGGAAAAAAGCTGCAATAACCTAAAAGTGGGGGAGAGATTCCGGGTAAGAGGGTTGGTTATACGAAGGGAAGGTATTAGCACCCAACGTATCTATAGTACTCTATAGGTTTCTTTGTTATGTTTTATTCCATTCTTGTTGTGGTGGAGGTTCTTGTGAAATAGGTGGGACCTAAGGTGTTTGTTTGATTATGCTCGCAAAGATCATCGCGATCCTCTGCATACATATCCCTTAGAGGGAATCAGAGCATCTGTAGCTCGGGGTCTACGGGTGCTAAGGTTTGAATGGTTTTTTTTGTTTTGTTTTGCTCGCCAAGGATCGACCTTGTGCCTACGTATTCTCAAAGGGATGTTGAGAAAGTCAGAGCAATCGTAGTTCCCACTTATGCTAGTGGAAGCAAAGAAAAATAGACAAATGTCGTCTAAATGCTAGATGTATCTAATCTATATCATCACATACATCTGTTTGATTTTGTTTAAAAATCTTTTCATTATAAGCCCGGGGCCATGCCACTTAGGGTGCTTAGAATGATAAAGATGTTTTTGTTTGTTTAACCAGCCTTGTGGCAAAAGTTTTAATGAAGTCAGCCTTGTGACAAAAACTTTAATTAATCAGCCAGCCTTGTGGCAAAAGTTTCAATGAAGTCAGCCTTGTGACAAAAACTTTGATTAATCATCCAGTACGGTGGTAAAACAGTTTGATTGATTAGCCAGCCTTGTGGCAAAAAAGTTTGATTGATTGATTGATTGATTGTTTGTGATGATATAAAAGAGATACTCCTAGCATAGAGATGAAAAATGTCTAATCTCCTAGGGTATTTTGTTTTGGATATTGGGGATGCTTATAAGAAGCCCGTGGGTCCTTGTACGAAGCCCAAGAGGAGGCTATCCGAGGGTCCTTGCATTGTAAGCCCAAGAGGAGGCTATGGGAGGGACAATCCGGGGTCCTTGCATTGTAAGCCCAAGAGGAGGCTATGGGAGGGTCACTCGTTTGTACAAAGCCCAAGGGGAGGCATGGTATAGTTGGTTTGAGCTCTTAGAGCGATTTCACCGGGAAACCATACTCTATGTCCTAACCTAAACTAGTGGAGATTCTTTGCACGAAGCCCAATAGGAGGCTATGGGGAACCTAGTGTTGTACTAAGTTGAATAAGCATATAACACAATCACAAGTATGAACAAGTATGAACAAACATTAACAAACATGAACAATTATGAATAGTTATACATATATATGACAAAGTGTGTGTATATAATGGAGTTTATGAAGGAAATATACCTGTAAGCATGATCCATTTGTATACACGGGGGCTCGGGACTCACACTCGGGGAGAGGTCCACTTGAGTTTATTCAAAGCTATGTAAACAGGTTTTTACAAGGGCTTGGGACTTATACCTACATGGAGGCCCATGGTATATTTTTGGGAAGATTTAAAGAAACCTTCGTTTTTGGTTTGTTATTCAAAGTTAAAAATCAAACTGATCGAGATATGTACAAAAAAAGTGTACAATGAAATACCTAATTTCATGTACTTGAGTGGGTATGTACAAAAGGGCTTGGGACTTATACCTACATGGAGGCCCATGTTTTATTTACAAAACATGGTTGACTGTTTATTTACAGACGCGTTGTTTGAAAAACGGTTTGAAGATTTGTCTTGAAAGAGTTTTCTGTACAAAGAAAAACTGTATAAAGAAAAGGAAAGGGACTTATACTCTCTAATATTCGAGAGGCCCATGTTTTATTTTCATAAAACATGGTGGATGGTTTAAAAAAAAAGATGTGAGATTTATTGTTTTGAAAAAACAGTTTGAAAAGTATTGTTTTGAAAAAGTTTTCTGTACAAAGAAAAACTGTAAAAGGAAGGAAAAAAAAAGAGTGGGTCTTATACTCTCTAATATTCGAGAGGCCCCACTTCATTTTGAAAAACAATGGATGATTTGAAAGTGAATTGATTACTGTTGTAAAAACAGTTGATTGAGTTTTAGGCTTACCTCGAAGAATGAGAAATCGGATTTCTGAGTTTGAGGTGTTACCTTGATCTTCAAGTGATATGCTTGAAATAAATTATTTCATGATCATCCTCTGTAGCAAATGGAAGACAGAAAAATAGACAAAGCCAGAAGACGACAAAGAAACATATCTCGAAACCTTTAAATGAATTGTAATTATTCAAGTGATCTGCAACAGTAATCAAAAATCAGAACATGAAAATTCAAATGATTAATTACACGAAGGTTATATGATGATATTAAATTCAAAAGAAAATAATCTAAGAGAAGATATTTTTTTGTGTTTTTTTGAATGGAATTAAGTTAATTAATAAGACAATTAAACAAATAATTATAAAAATAATTAAACTTAACAAGAAAAATAATTCTTTTTATGTCACAAATTAGATTATACAAGTATAAACCTAAATATAAAAAGAAAATATTTTTTTGGAGTTTTTGATTGGTTGATATTAATTAATAGCAAATATTCACACAATTACTAATTAATTAACAAAATAAATTAATTATGAAGAAAAATAAAATATTTTCATGTCAAAAATTAATTAAATATTTTATCAACCTAAAAGTGAAATTAAAATGATTTTTGGATTTTTGAAAGTATTTTTAATTAATTATGCAAAGGAAAAACAAATTAATTAAGAAAATATTAATATATGATCCTGTGTGGCAAAGCTGATGGTCCATGGTGGACTCGCGCTTTCAAGAGCGTTGGATGAAAGTTGAAATGAGATCTGATGGCTGCAAGCGTGAGAGAGCATCATAGGCGCGTGGACTGAGAAACACCAGAATGGTCAGAATTTCAAATCCAAACGCGCGCAAGGCCTCCAATGAGGAGCTGCCACCTCTTCATCTTCTTCCTCTCTCCGTAGCTAGAACCCTGCAAGTGTAGCTAAAACATTTAGCTACGGATTTTATCCGTAGCCATAGCCCCTGCACATAGCAAAACGTGACACAAGCAATGGAAATTGATTATGAAGACATGGTTGAGCTCGTATGGATCTCACGAACCCAATGGAACCATTAATTTCTTGAAATTTCGCCTAAAACGAAGACCCCTCTTTTGAGCTTCAAGAACCCTAAAATGGCATATCTTGCAAACAACCATTAAAATCCAATTAAAACTCCAGAAATGATCAGAGCATATAGACAATCAATAATATGTAATCAAATTAAGTTTAAAGTGCGTGCAAGTATGAATTAGAACTTGGTTTTGTTCTTGACAAACCGTGTGCTATGGGGCTCGATTCTGGGCCCTTCAAGGTTTGGGATTGATTGGAATAGCTTCAGGAACGTTCAAGGATCATGTTGATGCTTTTAAACCTGCTCGAAACCTCTTGAATCATTCTACAGACCTCCACCTGTTTTGGCTCCAAATTGAAAACGGCCATGGTGTTTCTCTACATCCAGAAACGTTCCAGATGTTTGGATCACTTCTAATTGATGTATGGAAGATGTTTGAAGTGATAGTTTGGTAAATACACGAGTAAATCGAGAATTGGAGGTTTAAGGCTCAATTTGTGCACTCATGGAGTTTTTGTGATGAAACTGACTTTTGGATAGTTTTGTGATGGTTTAATGGTTCAAACAACTTCAAAATAGTGTTTAGAATATGTTTGGATGACACCAATAGTTAGAACTCTCAAGATTTGAAAGTTGAAGTTCTAACTTCTTTGAAAAATGGAAAGAACTTGCAAATAGGTAAGAAGTGAGAAAGCAAGCTTTTCAATGCTTTGGTGTGCTCTTGGATGTGATTTCCATCTCTTATTTATAGGCCACGAAATTGGATCATAAGCCTTGGCAAGTTGAGATTGTAATGATGGTTTTTGGCTTAAGAGATAAAGAGAATATTTTTCATTAAATGCATTAGGTTAAAAATGTTAACCATGGTTAGAAATCTCAAGTGACAATATATTCTCTTCTATCCAATCTTTTATGATAAGAATCTTGCCCTTTGGAGTTGCAAGAGGTCATTGTATGGATTATAGACTATATAGTGTTGAAACTTGGTGAAAATGGTGTGTAACTTTAAGCATAATGACCTCTAATTGCAAAATTCAAAACCATGGCTACACTCCATATTTTTTCTTGATCTTTGACATTTTGGAAAGCTCATATTACACACTTCAAAACCCTAGTTGAAAGTTTCTTCAAACTCTTTAAGGAAATGGGTGAAAAAGATCCATGAACTTTGAGAAAAATGAGGTTTTAAGTGAAGTTTTCAAAAGATACCAACTTTGAAGCTCCATATCTCTTAAATGGTTGATCTTATGGAAAAAAATTATATGTGACAAAGTTGTTCATTGGATCAAAATCTACAACTTTTATGTTGGAAGTTTTTTTCAGTTTGTAGGTGAAATTTTGAGTTATTCCCCTCCAAAGTTTGGAAAAAACCATGAAAAAACACTTAGAAATTTTTCTAAGTATGGAAAGTCAAACTTTTGACTTTTTGATTCTTGATTGATTTTCTTGATTTTTCTTGATCAAATGACTTCTCATATCATATATTGATGATTTAAAACTTCAAAAGTCATGGTTGACCAAAATTCCCCAAAAGTCAATGGTGATCTTGTACAGTTGACTTTTTCAGACGAATCGCGTTTCTGGAGATTTCAAATGAAACAGGCTATCCTCATCAAATGAATAGTATGAATGGATCACATTGAAGCATTAGAGGATATTGAGCCATGGTTTGAGTTGTGACACCATGTCCTGATTAAAAAGTCAGTTGTTCAGTGAATTAGGTCAAAAAACCCTAATTGTCGACCTGATGAAATTAATGACTGTAGGTCTTGAATTGAGATGCAATTTCCATGGGATATTGTCATAGGGATTATTTGAGGATGATTGAAACCTTTGATTGACTTCCTGGGGGTTTTTATGGTTTCCCAAATGTGATCCCTGATTTCAGTCCCTGATAGTTCAAAACCCTGATCTGAGGATTTGTCTGATCAATCTTTGTGTAGGAGATGTTCTGAGCCAATGGATTAGGTCAAAGTGATGTACTTGGGGCCTTGAGGTCATGTCCCAAGCCATTAGGTCAAATTCTGAGCAAAAGTCAGGGGTATGCTATCTTCAGGCAAAACCCTAATTCAGTCGATTCAAAGCTCTTGAGTTTGTTGAAATGAATCTCTGAGGACCAAATGTTGATTGTTGATGAAGATAGTTCTTTTGAGATGAAGGGAGAACAAAACCCTAATTGATTGTTACTTGTACTGATGAGTGATTTCCTGATTAAATCCTGCTGAGTCACAAGTAACAAACACAAGCTATGCAGTTTGTTAGAGATGCAAATGATGCATATGCAGATGATATGAGGTGGTATCTTAGGTCAAAAATTGGGGTATGACAATAACAAAGACAACCAAAAATTTTCAAGTGGATTAGCACAGGGAAAGTATTGAAAAGAAGCTCATAAGGGCATTTGTTCTTAAGCAGAGGAGAAGGAATCCGGTTTATTAGATGAACAGCATGCTTAATGCTATAGTTCCAAAGGGTGTCAGGAACATTAGCGTGAAAGGTAAGTGCCCTAGCTACATTAAGAATGTGTTGGTGCTTGCGTTCAACCACCCCATTTTGCTGAGGGGTCTCTACATAAGATTTTTGATGAGAAATTCCCTTGGACAGAAAAAAATTTAATAAGGGAAGAAATTCAGAACCATTGTCTGATCTGAAGCACTTTAAGGATGTATTGAACTGATTTTCTACAGATGCAATGAAATGAATAATGCTTTGGGTTACTTCAGATTTAGTTTTGAGAAAGATTATCCATGTGAACCTAGAGAAATCATCTACAAGTGTGAGAAAGTATTTATGGCCATGAATGGATGCAGTAGCAAAGGGTCCCCATAAATCAGCATGGAGAATTTCAAAAGGAGCAGAAGTAAAGGTAGTACTATTAGGAAAAGGCAACTTTTTCTGTTTTGCTAAGTGACATGAATCACAAGGAGCCATAGTATTTTTATTACATGGAATGAGAGGAAAACTTTTAGCTAGTGTATCTATACAAGAGTCTGAAGCATGGCCTAGCCTAAGATGCCAAGTCTCAAAAGAATTTGAAATAAGAGCATTACAACAAAATGACTGAGTATTAGTATCTATGATGTAAAGCCCTCTGTGCAGCTTAGCTGTACCAATCGTTTGCTTCGAAAGGTTCTGCAAAATGTGACAAGCATTGGAAGAGAAATTTAGATGACAAGCTAGATTAGAAGTGAGTTTTGCAACAGAGATCAAATTAACATGGAATGAAGGAATGAAAAGGACATTAGATAGAGTAAGATTAGGATTGACAGAAATATTTCCAGAAATAGAGGCTTCAATGTGGGATCCATTTGGTAAAGATACAGAAACAGGCAAAATAGTATGATAAGAAGAGAAATTGGCAAGGTCAAAAGTAATGTGATCTGTGGCACCTGTGTCCAAGATCCAAATGTTAGAATGCTTACCAATATTCATAGGAGTTTGAGAGTTTAGAGCCAGAGGTGAAGTAGTGATTGAATTTGCAGCAGGTGTGGGTTTGGATTGTTGAAGTAAGGCTCGAAGGCTCTGAAATTCCTCTTGAGTGAAACCAAACGCAGAAGTTGGAGAAGATTCTGTAGACATTGAACCATTGGAGGCATTGTTGGCCTGTGATTGTGGAGAACCATGTGTAGGATTTTGAGCATTCTGACCTTTATTCTTCTGCCAATATCCAGGTGGATAGCCATGCTTTTGGAAACAAGTCTCTATAGTATGGTTAGTTCTCCCACAGTGCGTGCAGACTCGATTAGTGCCCTTTGGTGGAAATGTTCCTCTTCCCTTTGGAGGCTGTGATTGTTTCCATTGCTGAGCTTTAACATGGAGGGCGGTGACCTCAGGATTAACAGACTCGGCTGGGGAAGCATAATTCAATTCTCGCTCTTGTTGAATGACAAGGGAGAAAGCTTTGTCAATCGAGGGCAGTGGTGTCATCATCATGATTTGAGATTTTGATTGAGCGAACTTTTCATTCAATCCTTTCAAGAACCTGATAACGTAGTCTTGCTCGCGATACACCTTAGCAGAATCCACAGCACCACAAGAACAGGCAAAAGAGCAAGTACAAAACGGAAGAGGACGATAGTTTTCAAGTTCATCCCAAAGCATATTTAATTGAGTAAAGTATTCGGAAACGTCGAGTGTACCTTGGCGGAAGCGATAAAGTTCTTCTTGGATATCGGAAATGCGAAGCCGAATCAATCCACAACACAGACTTCGCAATAGAATCAGAAATTGATCGTTGAATCCAAGAGAGCACCATAGTGTTGCATCGGATCCATTGAGCATACAGAGGATCGGTGACGAATGGTTTTGGAAACGATCCATCAATGAACTTCTCTTTGTTTTTCGAAATCAAGGCGATGTGCATCGAACGCGACCATGTATGGTAGTTCTTGTTGTCCAACGGTGGAGCAACGAGGATCAAGGCAGGGCTTTCGTTAGGATGGAGATAGAAAGGATTCGCAGAGTTCGTGGCAAAATCAGCGTAGCTCTGGTGATCCATGGAGAAGGAGAAGATTTGCAGAGATTGAGCAATGGACTATCTTGAACAAAGAACTTCGAGAAAGAACGAAGAAAGAAAAAAACTGCAAATCTTGAACAAGATAGAGGAAGATGAAACGGATCGAAGGTCACCAGAGCTTTTTACGGCTCTGATACCATGTTGGTATCACAAGAAGAAGATAAAGAGTAAAGTAAACTTGTTCTCATTATGGTAAAAGAGTGAATTTACAGTTACAGTATTGGTAACTATATATAGTAAATATGTGATCCTACTATATACACTCAACTAGTATTATTTACACTCCTATACATGATTATATTATGTTATTAGAGAGACTTTGATCTAATTCAACAATAAAGTGAGACTCTCACCTTACAAGTCAATTTTATGATGTTAAGTTAAGCCTAAATCACATATTCTAATTAATAAGAGAGAACAATCATGCATTAACAAGATATATAGCGAAACAGACTTTTGATAGGTCGCAAGATATATAGATATAATGTTAAGTATTATATTTTATAAAAATGTTTAAACCCATGTGATCAACCAAACAAATTATTTTAAGCAAATATTTTTTTACATTCTTTTATTTTTATGCATTTTCTAATCTAATTAATTTAACTTCTCACATATCACGCAGCTGAGTGACAAAATTTGTTCGTCCGCCTAATTGCTTGAAGAAGAAGAGAACTACTTTTAAAAATCATTAAACGTATTATCAATTAAACAACACTATTGTATGATATGCGTACTTTGACAAAAATAATCTATGAAGACATTTACGATGACCAAATTAGACCCAAAATATATCCGAATTTTCAAAGTCCTATATTACTTGTGAAATTAATTGTTACTTTTCTTAAAGATCTAGTAAAGGATTTCGCACGGGTCACGTAAAATCGATATAAGTATTAAATAAATATTATATAATTATGGTTAAAAAATATATATTAATTTATACGAATTAACAAAAATAGGTTTTGGCCCGTCAGACATGGCTATAATATTTATAATTGTTTATAATTTTAATTTTATAATTTCTATTAAAAAATATTAAATAAAACATATACACCAAAAAATATATTGGTTTAATAACTTGATTAGATTTAATGAACCAGATAATATTATGTTAGTTAAATTTGTGTAGTAATTTAGAAGTTATATGCTATAGTAATTCAGAAGTTATTAAACATATGATATATAATATCTGTTCAATTTAAGTAAATATTTTGTCGGTCCATCAGGAAAAATAGGTTCGGCCCGTCGCGCATGCCTATAATTTTAAAATTCTTCTGTATTGTAAATTTATGAATTCTATTATTATTATATGATTTTATCATCTAATAGAAAATAAGTTTAAACACAGTTAATTTTATAATAAATCTCTGAAAAATCTTGGACAAATAAAAATTGTTGAATATAAAATTCATATAAATATAAAATTACATATGCAAAAATATAATATGAATTTATCCATCATTCTTATAAATATTTATTACATAATAAAATAATGATAAATTTGAGTATTTTATAAGAAAATTGTGTTTTCTATATATCATAATTGTCTCATGTTTTTTGTTGAAACAAATATTATATCAATTTTTAGTATAAATATTATTCTATTTCATTTTCTAAACCATATCTAACAGTTGTAAAAATGGAATGATAAGTTTTTTTATTCCGTCCCTTTCTTATAAATATCATTTTGTTTTTATAAATATCAATAAATTACTTTTTGAAGTAAACAAAATATATATTGAAAGATAAATTAATTATTGAAGGAGAGATTATAAAATAATATGTTATTGGAATTTATATTACATTAATTATTGCAAAATAATATATAAAATTTAATGTTTTTTAAATAAACATTATCTCAATTATTTAAAATAATTTGATTTAAAAATTAAATCAATATTTTTATTTAATTATTATATTTAAAATAAAAATGAATTATCTTAGTTAGAAAGGTTTAGGTCAATTTTGGTTATTACTTGATATCATTGGACAAAAAGTGGATAAAAGAATAGCCAATGAGAAGTGATATAAAGACTTAGAGTGAATAAAGTAATACACTTACAATGAATAAATTAATATACTTGATATCTTAAAATTGATACAATTGGTATCTTATAATTGATATAATTGGTTATTACTTTTCGTATTCTATTTTGAAGAATTGATATAGAACCTACTATTTATATTGAATGTATTGGAATGCATACAGTCAGCAAATAATCAGCCAATAATATCAAATAATAGCAATAATTATTTTCGTAGAATACGGAGAGATGGTAGGTTTAATTCCAATTTTATTGACATTAAGTAATTATTTAAAAGTAAAGATATTCAATAATTTATACATAATTAATTAATACATTTCTATAAATTAAAAAACAAAAATATAAGATTCAATACTATATCGAAATTACTTTCTTAAATAAAGATAACTTACTTATATATTTTATTAAATTGAAAATAAATAGTAAAATTAAATAAATAATTTTTTTAATGTCTAAACCATACGATATTTTCAGAAACTTCAAACAAATCAATTTAGAAAAATGCAATATTCAAAAACCTAAAAACAAAAACCCTGATATTCCTGCATCAACAACGAATAAAGCACAACTTAAAAATTCTATGCTTTAACAAAAATTAAAGCAACAAAAAATCAACATCTAACACGGTGTTAATGAGATACGTTGTAGCTCTTACCGTTGACAAAAATCAATGAATTTATGTTTGGAAATCGTTGAGAGATCAATTGATAGTTAATGACAAAGGTACCTGAAAATCTAAAACAACACAAATTCATAGATAAAGTTATAGTAACGAAACAATTGAAAAATGTGAATTCAAAGATGGAGTAACAGATAATTTTCAGCGGCGGAACTTCCATAGCATGTTATGGCCTTGATGGTGAAGTTGAAGATTTTGTTCGCGTTGGAAGCCTTTGTTGCAGATCTCGCAAACGAAACGACTCATAGCTAATAAAGTATTGAGAGAAAAGGCGATTGCTTCAGCTTTTGGATCTGAAATGGTATAATATAGGATTTTGGTATGACATGAAAGAGAAGAGATTACATTGCAGATCGAAAGAATCAAATATTGTTGGGAAGGAAAAGAAATATTGAGAGAAGTAGTGTTGAAGACTTGGAATGGTTTCATGTTTTATACACGTTTGAATGAGGGTATCGGAATCCTAAACAATATGATTCTTCCAAGGTAAAAATTGTAATATTCTTTGTTTTTTTGAAATGTATCGTTCAGATTTCCAAAGAATATGAAATAAAAGGTAGAGTAATGGAAGAGTTGGTTCAAGGTAAAAAAAACGTGAAAGAGTGTAGGGGGAAAATCAATGGGCCAATGAAAATTAAATAATTTTTTAAAATAATTAAATAAAATTTGAATCTAATTATTTAGAAGGATTATTTATTTAAATATTGTGTAATTTTAGTGTAATGATTAATTTGATGCAGTCAAGATTCAAAATGGGGTAATTAATGCAGTAATTATGTGAATAATTAATGCAGATTAATTTGCAATATTATTTGTTGTTTTTTAATTTAAATATGGTGTGTAATGATTAGTGATTGAAAATGACGATTATGGGCAAAAATTATTGCAAATTAAATGGGGTTATTTGAATAATTAAGTAATATTGGTAGTATATTACTTTCATATATTGTTATTAGATATTTTATCTCATTACCCCATATTTATTCCTCTACTCTATATTAAAAATAATTTGACCAAAAATACTCTCATATAAATAATGTATATATGTGTCTCATTTTATTATTTTTCTATCATCTTTGTTATGAAACAGTTCTGGTTGATAACATTCAATGTTTCAATTTTTTTAAAAAAAAATAAGTCATATCGAAACATTTTCAGAAGGTAGAAATTGTAATACCATAATATTTTTTGAAAATTTTCCGATTAAGAAATTGTCATATCGAAACACTTTTTAAAATTCTCCGGTTGGATAATATTAAATGCATGTATAAAGGAACAAGTAACGGGTATGGATAAAATTTTCCCTTTTAGTTATAGTCACTTTTCAAATTTGTGGACATAGGCCTAGTTATATTGACACCTTAGGTCCAATTATCATTGACACTAAAACTCGATTTTTATTTGCATCCTAATGTTTTTTGGGGGGATTTTCTCATTCCACCTCATGCCTAAAAGAACGACCCTTTGCAATTTCTAAAATGCCCTTCTAAAATCAGAAATATATTCTGGTGCGCACCTTTTTTGTTAAAATTGATTGAAAACCATAATTATATTTGCGGTAGGAAACCAGTAATATATTTCCGTTTTTAATGTTACCAATAGAAGAAACATTTTAGGCAAATTTTTATCTTTAATATATTAGCGGTTGTTTCACACTAATTACAAATACATGTACAATTCATATAACCAAGACAATTTTTATCTTATATATATATATATATATATATATATATATATATATATATATATATATATATTAGTACCAGATACAGAAAATATAATTCAAATACAATAATCAAAATACAAAAACATCAATAAATACTACTGAGTATGGTGGATGATGAGTCCGCCTGTCACCCTTGAGGTGTTCCTCCACTGCCTCCTGTAAAACAGAGTCCCCTGAGCCTTCGCCATGATGGCATCCAGAACACATTTAACACTGGATCCATCAAGAAACAAACCTCTATCAATACCATCCCGCGTAAGCTTTATGATACGACGACACCTAGGCAACACATCAGTCGCATGATCGGTCCTAGCCTGCTCCTTCTCTAGGATCTTTTAATGAATTGACCTCGGTGGGTTCCCTGGAGCATCATGTATGGATGAGACACCCGAAAAAACCATATCATGTAACTGTACTCGTAGCTCCAGTCGTCTGGTCTATGGTACTCCTAACCTCTTCAGGAACAAGTGATAAGTGCCAAAATGTTGTTATTTTGAGTATATAATTGTGGCACTTATCGATTCTATTCATTCCGTTTTTGTAATAAAATCCCCACTTTTGTGTATATATTCACATTATTTAGTTTTCATATGTTTTATATACCGTTTAATAGTTTTTCCTTTGTTTTTATAGGTATTCATGCTTATTGGAGCCTCGAGGAATAAAGTGTCGAAGGCACGGCTCCGATTGCGCGATTTTGGATCAAATAAGCAAGTTTTGTGCAGAGAGCGCCGCTGAGCGGCGTGTAAGCGCGCTTTCCAGGGGCGAACCAATTTTCCCTGGCCGCTAAGCGGCGGTTCTGGCCGCTAAGCGGAGGCCTGTTTACTGTTCTTGATATTTTGTGAATACGTGTAGTCCGCTAAGCGAGATTTGGCCGCTAAGCGGCCGTAGCAGAAATTTTCTTTATATTTCTTCATTTGTAACATTTCTAGGTTATGGTTTTGGAGAGTTTTTGGTTCCAACTCCATCATTTTCATTCTTAGAGTAGGATTAGCTTAGAAAACAACACCGGGTCATGCACTTGGAAGATCGGAGGTGGATTTCTCATCAACCGGAGCTGACAACCCGCGAGAAGTTTGGTTTATCTTCTCTATTCTCTGTGTATTTCTTTTGTGTTGGGTTTGTTTGTATAGTTACTCGAATCTTATGTATATTTACCGATTATAATGTTATGTTTAACTTGCTTTATGAATCTGTGTTGATATTGTTCTGGATTTTTGCTCTGTGCTGGAGATTTGAGTTGCTTTAGAGATAAACTTCTTGAATCTTTATCTAGGATGATATTATGTTGGTTCTGAACTCTAGAGATAGATTTAGAGCTAGCATTCACTGTTTGTATCTGTTCTTAATGCTTTCGTGTTTGAGCGGCGCGCGAGAGATCGCCGACGCGAGAATACGGATGTTCTCGTGACTTCGCGTTAGAGATAAACTTAGTTATGAGATGATCTCGTTTGTGCTCCAGAGATGGACGCTTATGTGAGAGATACGTGATGACATAGACGAGTATCGTAGGTTGAATATAATGGGTTGGTAAATGTATGTTTGTGAAGAGTGAATATATTTACATTCCTGATAAGTTATTTATCTTCTAAGAATGTGTTTGTTTATTCTTTTCCTGTCTATATCTTTGTTTACTTTTTGCTCATTCAAACCCAAGCTCGAAACCGTAGAAACTGTTGAATGGCATCTCTCCATCTCTGAGGACGATAAATCCCGGATCAATATTTCCAAATCCTTTGTTGCTTGCCCTATACTGCATTCAACAAAATGGCGCCGTTGCCAGGGATGGTTGTGATTGCATCGCAATAGTTTTCGTGGTTTTGAGCTTTGTATATATCGTATATATTGTATATGCTTACTTGTATAGTTTCACTTGTATATATATTTACTTGTATATGTTTACTTGTTTATATTCACCAACTTTTCTCTTTTTGTATAATAATACATGTATATGTTCATACTTGTATATATGTGTTTGTTTGTGTACATATTTTTATACTTGTGTTTTCTTTATGTTTGTGAAATTGTTGTATATATTGTACCCGTAATGTTTGTTGAGTGGTTGGTTAGGACACTTTCTTTAGGTTTGCGCGGTGAGACGTCACCATGGCATGATTGGAGGAAGCTACTTTCCAAACACCGAAACAATAAAGGCGTCGAGCTAACGACGTAAAACAAGCGCTTGTTGGGAGGCACCCCAACGGTTGTAAATATTGTTTATATTTATATTTAAGAGGAATTTAGGTGAAGTGGAGGAAAATTGGAACAGCTATTTCTGTTCTGATTTTTCTGGTTTTTTCTGTCATCGCTAAGCGAGCCTAGCTCCGCTAAGCGATGACAGTAAAATTTTGTTTTTCTTGCTTTGTACCAGTGGGGTTCCCATTCCACTTGGTTCACTCATTTTTCCCACTTTCACCAAGGCTAATTAGTAGTAGATACTAGTTTTATTTTTCTAATTCTTTTATTGTTTGTTTGTACTCGAATTTTGTCGGTAATTCGAAGATTTTTGAGGTGATTTTCCAAAGCTTGAGTGTTTCAACTTGCGGATGTATGGTAGGATAGTGTTTTTGAAGTCGTATCATTCAAGGTACTCATTTATCGCTTTCTATAGCATAGCATGTTTAGGAAACTTTTCATTTGTACAATTACCATACCATTCATTCTTTTGCATTACTTGCTTGTTGATTGAATCACTTTAGTTCCCAAACCATAAATGTGAGGAAGCTTTCCATTGTTCATATATGCTGGAGGCCACAATCTTTGTTTTAACTGGATTTTATTATGCTTAATCTTTTGTTTATGTTGATTTTATGAAAGCATGAAAAGGATCAAGGCATTTTGTTTCATTTTGAGTACAACCACCATAACCAAATAATCAATTCACCTTGTGAGTGTGTGATCATTTGTTAACCCTTTTGAGCTTTTTGTCAATGTCCATGTTGTTTTTGCTAAATGCTTATCTTTGAGTGTTTAGTTCTCATTTTTGCATGGATGATTGATTCTTTGTTTTCTTGAACCCTCAACTTTATGTTGTTGTATGAATTTTTACCTTGCCTTAGAAAGTAGGGAGTATTCATATGATGGTGTGGTTGAATTCAAGTTGGGGAGATAAATGGTTGCTACTTATTTGGTTGTTGCTATGAGGTTGAAAAGAAAAAAAAGTGAAAAAGAAAAAAAAGTGAAAAGAAAAAAAAGAAAGAAAAAAAGCAAAAAAGTTTTGAAAAAAAAGAAAAAGAAAAGAGAAGCTAATAATTGTGCTAATAAGTATTGTGATTGGTTTGAGAAACTTGTGATTATGGAAGAAGTTTAATCGAGATTTTGTTGCTTAGAACTTTTGTGGATTGATCACTCCCTTAGGTTTAGGCAAGTTTTTGTTTCGATTAGCCTTAGGACATATCCCTTGTTTGTTAACCAAGCCACATTACAACCTTGAAAAGTCCTTGTGATTCTTGCTTTTATATCTTCAATGTGATTTTTAGATGACTGCATAATTTAATCTTTTGTTTGCAAGATTGTTGGATGAGTGTTAAAAGTCCTTCACCTTTGTGTGTTCTTCATCCATTGATGAATTTTTGCTAGGTGTGATTCATGATGTGAGCATGTGTTGTGTTAGAATGTTTTGTATGCTTTTTGTACTTAAGATTAGTTTCATTTACATGTTGTCGTTGTAGGATAGTGGTAAGTATTTACTTTGTTTATACATTTTTATATTGAGCCATACATTTGTTTTTGGTTTTCAAAACTTGTTGATTCACGATTCTTTGGTTTATTGCTTTTGATTCTTTGATTTATTTGACATTGTTTGAGGACAAACAAAGTTTTAAGTTGGGGAGAGTTTGATAAGTGCCAAAATGTTGTTATTTTGAGTATATAATTGTGGCACTTATCGATTCTATTCATTCCGTTTTTGTAATAAAATCCCCACTTTTGTGTATATATTCACATTATTTAGTTCTCATATGTTTTATATACCGTTTAATAGTTTTTCCTTTGTTTTTATAGGTATTCATGCTTATTGGAGCCTCGAGGAATAAAGTGTCGAAGGCACGGCTCCGATTGCGCGATTTTGGATCAAATAAGCAAGTTTTGTGCAGAGAGCGCCGCTGAGCGGCGTGTAAGCGCGCTTTCCAGGGGCGAACCAATTTTCCCTGGCCGCTAAGCGGCGGTTCTGGCCGCTAAGCGGAGGCCTGTTTACTGTTCTTGATATTTTGTGAATACGTGTAGTCCGCTAAGCGAGATTTGGCCGCTAAGCGGCCGTAGCAGAAATTTTCTTTATATTTCTTCATTTGTAACATTTCTAGGTTATGGTTTTGGAGAGTTTTTGGTTCCAACTCCATCATTTTCATTCTTAGAGTAGGATTAGCTTAGAAAACAACACCGGGTCATGCACTTGGAAGATCGGAGGTGGATTTCTCATCAACCGGAGCTGACAACCCGCGAGATGTTTGGTTTATCTTCTCTATTCTCTGTGTATTTCTTTTGTGTTGGGTTTGTTTGTATAGTTACTCGAATCTTATGTATATTTACCGATTATAATGTTATGTTTAACTTGCTTTATGAATCTGTGTTGATATTGTTCTGGATTTTTGCTCTGTGCTGGAGATTTGAGTTGCTTTAGAGATAAACTTCTTGAATCTTTATCTAGGATGATATTTTGTTGGTTCTGAACTCTAGAGATAGATTTAGAGCTAGCATTCACTGTTTGTATCTGTTCTTAATGCTTTCGTGTTTGAGCGGCGCGCGAGAGATCGCCGACGCGAGAATACGGATGTTCTCGTGACTTCGCGTTAGAGATAACCTTAGTTATGAGATGATCTCGTTTGTGCTCCAGAGATGGACGCTTATGTGAGAGATACGTGATGACATAGACGAGTATCGTAGGTTGAATATAATGGGTTGGTAAATGTATGTTTGTGAAGAGTGAATATATTTACATTCCTGATAAGTTATTTATCTTCTAAGAATGTGTTTGTTTATTCTTTTCCTGTCTATATCTTTGTTTACTTTTTGCTCATTCAAACCCAAGCTCGAAACCGTAGAAACTGTTGAATGGCATCTCTCCATCTCTGAGGACGATAAATCCCGGATCAATATTTCCAAATCCTTTGTTGCTTGCCCTATACTGCATTCAACAACAAGGTGATTCTCAAAATCATCAAACAAAGCATTCATATCCCTCTGTTTCATCATCGGAGGGGCAGATACAAAAGGATCCCGGGGAATAGTCTGGGTAAGTCCGAGCTGACGCATCACCACTCAGGCATATAAGAAGCCGTCTTGCGAATCTCGCAGGTCAATCAACCCGTAAACGTGGCAACCTCGTCAAATGGTATCGTCACACGCTGGTCGATGTATAAAGAAAAGTGTATATCGCCTGGTTCCCTCGGAGCGGGTCGTATGCGTAGGCACACGACTTATCTTCAATACAACCCGATATGCGGGGGAAGTGTTATAGGATCCATCCCTGAAATAAAGAATTAAATAATTAGTTTTCCAAATAAAAATAATTAATAATGGTCACAAAGATAAAGAAGTTATATCGTTATAAGTGACATGCTTCCGGTTATCAACTTTGTATTCCACTTAATCCCTTCATCCAATTTAGTATACAAGTAAACCAGGCAAGCAGCCCCCCAGTTCCACTGGTGGATTGTCCCAAAATCATTAAAATAACGAAGGTACATGATATCGGTGTAAGTGGCACTAGTGTCCATAAAAAATTTGTGTGCCAACAAGATACAAAATGTACGCTCTCATAGCCAAAATGTCTTGGGCTGTGACTGAAGTTGTGACTGAGGTTGTGATTGGGCCTCTGGTGTCTTATAAGAAGCAGACGCCTCTCCCGCCTCAAATGTTGTCAGTGTAGAGGTGTGTATGCGGGAGTACGGGGGCAGAGAAAGATGAACTGGAGAATCCTACGTGCTACGAGAGGACGAAGTAGTAGGAGTAGTAGCATGAACACCGAACGATGAAGCTGTAGGCGGTGCATCTAGTGTAGCCTTTCCAAAGGCAGAAGGAGGCTAGGTTGCCTGACTCCTTTCTCTTTGCACAGAAGCATGTTATGCAACCCTGCCATGTCTCAATCGAGATGCTCTGTCAACCATTGCTCATATTCAAGCACATAAAAAATGTTAACTTAAGGACCAATGTTGAAAACAAAGTTAAAAACAGATACAGACAAAAACCAGAAATGCACTTGCGATTTTGTTCTTGATAAAAATCAGAAATGCATTTTTGGTTTCTCCTGCGATTTCATAACTACGTTCATGGATTCCCAACCCCACAAATGAGCCCAAAAAATTGACATTGATCTTGAAAAAGACATTTCCAACACCTTACTAATGATTCATAATGTTGAAAACAAACCACAAATTCCCAATTTGTAACCTAAAACACACATTTGAGTGGATTTTACATGAACTCTAAAAAGTTAAAAAAAAACAAATTTCTTGATTGATTGTGGTTGTTTTTTATTGATTGTGGTTGGATGCTTGAGATACTGGTTGCTTGATGCTTCCGAACAACTTCGGTTGCAAATGTGATTGATTTGGTGAAAATGAGATTGAGGGAGTTTAGAAAGTGTTTTCATGTTGTTAGAGTTTGAAATTGTAATGGGAGGGGAAGAGGCAGCACGCCTTTTAGTTGTTCCACAAACTAAGACTATACTTACAGTTCCATACCGTAATTATATTTCCGGTTAGTTCCCAGCTATTCCAAGGTTCATGTCAATTATGGTGCAAACCGGAAATATATTTCCGATTTGCAGAAAAAAATTTGAAATTTCGCGTAATGCACTAGAACAACTTAGGTTGAAATAAGAAATTCCCTTTTTTTCACTAGCATCATTCAAAATTCAATTTTCATTGATACCACCCAAGTTGAAATTTCGTTTGCTCCTCCAAAGTCTATCAAAGCCTAATTATCATAGAAATCCAAAGTCTTCATTAGATCATGATATAGAATAGTTTTCTCTACATATTTTACACTTTATAAATTATTTTAATACTTATGATCAATCAAATAAATTATTTTACATTTTCTTTAATTTTTCTTTTACATTTTTAAATTAATAGTTCAATTATTTATATGAATGTTTAGGTTTTATGTAGTAAAAATAAGGGTTAAATAAGTTTTTGGTCCTTATAAATATTGTAGTTTCATTTTTAGTCCCTCCTGAGTTTTGGCAACGGTTTTAGCTGGTTTTGTCAACGGTTTTTTTGTAAAAACGGTTGTCTAAAGACAGGGAGGGACTAAAAATGAAAACGGTAATATTTATAGGGACCAAAAACTTATTTAAACCTAAAAATAATGGTTGACTGATAAGTTAATTGATAACTTATAGCTTATAATCTATGATTGATAGTTTATAGTTTAGAGTTAATGACTGATTATTTATAATAGACTAATTAAATAAAAAGACATTTAATATATAACCGTTTTTTTAAAATTATAATAAGTTATAATGGGTAGTAGAGAATTTTAGTTAAAATAAGAAAGACAAAAGTGAAAGAAAAAATAATAAACTATAAGTTATAAAGTAAAACGCTATTTAAAATAATGTGTAAAAAATAAACTATAAACTTGAAAAATAAGCTATAAATTCATGATAAATTATCAAACAAATCTTTTATTGTCATATAAAATTATAAGCTATAAACTATAAACACAAAAATTGCCTTCTTCAACCTATTTGCTAAACAGACCCTTAATGTTAGAGTAGTAAAATGGGGCTGATAGGTGAGGGACAAAATTTCTTCTTCAACATAATTTTTGTGTGTGTAAGCAAGATGAAATTAATAAGAGAACTAAGGGTTCTCAAAACCTGAATACACAAGAAAGACGGTATTAAAAATCCGTCTACAAAAGAAAAAACCGAAATTACAAACCAATTAGAGCTACGAAAGGTAAAACAAAGGAACTTTGTTAAACTCGTGAAAGTTACAAATGAGATGAGTAATTTCACATATGAACGACTATTTCCATATCAAAGACTTGATATTCCAAACCATATTATCCACATTCCAAACTTTATTCCAGAAACATATCCCATTCCTAGATAACCAAAATATCCACAAAATTGCTAACCATACAATCCATATTTTCCCTCTTTAACCTTCTTTTTTTTACAAAAGGAGTACCACTCCATGAAAGGAGGTAAATAATCTTCCTCCAAACCTCCTAACGGTTTCCCAATCCAAATCACTATCTCCCTCCAAATAACCTTCACCATCGGACACATGAAGAAAGAGTGGTCCCGACTTTCAGGAACAATACCACAAAAAACACACTTCAAGTTCTCTATAGACAAAGAGACACTCCTCACCACAAGTAAATGCTTTGTTGGTAGCCTATTTACAAAAAGCCTCCAACCAAACGCCTTAATCTTGAAAGGCACTTGAACTTTCCAAATCAACTCCAAAGCAATATCACATCTATTAAACTGACCAAAAGGAATATGCGAACCGGCAAAATGATCATAACACGAAGCAATAGAGAAAACCCCGTCCGACGTAATATTCCACTTCACCAAATCCCCCCTTCTTTGGCCTCACGGCCAACCAACAAACTACGGAAGGAATTGAGATCCTCCGTCAAAACTGAACCGGCCTCCTCCGATAACCCGATACCGCAATTCCCCCACTTCCACTCACCATTCACCCACCCTCCCATACATGCCACGACCACATTTTTCAAAAAAGACACTGAATATAAATCCGGGAACTCATCCTTTAAACACAAATTATTCAACCACTTTGTCTTCCAAAACGGGTGTTAAAACCATTTGACAATTATTAATGAATTTAAAAATTATGGTGACCCATTAATAATTATGCTTTTAAAAATTATTAACGAATTTTCAATTAACCTTTAATAATTGCAAACCACTATTGCATTGTATGTGATATGCATAATTTGACCTAATAATCTTTGAAGACATTTAAGATGACCATATTATTTCTCAAGTTAATTGTTACCTTTCATTTATTATCACTTTCAAATTTGTGGACATTATACCTACATTATCTTTCAAATTTGAGGACATAATACTTTTGTTTTGCGATATTCCCAATTGGTACTATTTATTTTTCCAAAAATTCGAGTGTATTAATTTTTTTTTAAACTTTATATATAACCTTTTCCATCACAATATATATTCTCTGTCTAAACAAAAAAATCTTCTTTCCTTGTGTTTAACAAACACGTGTTAAATAATTTTAAAATAGTAATTCTGCTTACAAAAATAAACCTAAATTAAAAAAATTGAATGTACAATTTTTAAAGTAAATTTTTTTTGGTTATATTGTATATTTATAATTAATATAAATTCTTTTAAATGTTTTTTAACCCCAAAAGTTAATATCTTAAACTCTGGTTCGCATTGCTTCATTGTTGAACCAACCCTAATCTAAAAATTCTTGTTTCCTTGTGTTTTTTTAAACCCATGTTTTTTTTTTAAAGGTGATACTAAATAGTGTTTTAAAAACAATAGTTAAAAATAGAATGTACATATTTTAAATTAAGAAAAAAAAGTTGAAAGTGCAATTTTAAACACAATTTTTCTATATTTAATATGCTAACTTGTGTCATTAAAGCACATGTTAATTTATTTTCACAATTACTCTCTTTTTTTCTTCTTTTTTGACAGTTTCTACACATATACTAGTAAGTCCAAAACATGTCTACGCATAAAATACCAGTTCTTAAACCTGTTGAAATAAAATTTGAGACATTGTGTGGACCAAGTAGAAACATACTAGATAGATAGGTTAAACAAAACAAAAGGATCTGACACATGGAACTATTTCTTTTCATTATCCACAAACAACAATATGCACTTTAAAAAGTCAACCGATTATTTTGAATTTCCAAATTCTTCTGTCTGTCTATCCTTCATTTTCTCTTTGTACTCTGTCAACTCTCTTTTGTACCTTTCTTTATCTCTTAAGCCAATGTTTTGGTAAATCTGCATATCATTACACAATCACATAATCACATTTTACCATATACTATCAAAATCAAAATTATTAACTCAACTTTAATAACCAATTTCCATGTAGAAACCAATTATTAACACACAAAAAATAACAACATTCAAATGAAATGACCCTTTTAATTACCATTCTTTCTTCAGGACTGAGACAATTCCATGACTGACCAATCATTTTAGTAAACTCCCTTTCTCTCTTTGGGTAGAGTTGTTTGAGTTTGTAATGCTCTTCAGCAAAGAAGAAGTTATAGCCACTTCTGTTTGGCTTTGGATAGTTAGGGTCCCACTTTCTTTTCCTTCTTCTCTTCCTCCTACCAGAGCCATAGGGTTTGTGATTGAATGGTACAATGGCAGTGGCACTGCCATGTTGTGAAGGAGTAGGAGAAACCACTTGTTCTGGGTGATAAAGCACACCTCTCAGAACCTCCGAACCCAATTTCACTGATACTATATAACCACAATCAAATTTCCCTTCTATTGTTCCTTTTCCCAAAACACAGGAACTATCTTCATCCACTGCACACATAACACATAACAAACAATGAGATTTTCACCATTGAAAAGTTCCCTAGTAATTATGTAAACAAGTTAAATAAAGTTACAATTCCTAAATAATCTATTTGGATCCAAGGGCATGTTTAAACAAATTTCAGGTCACATTAGGTTTTAAAAACGATGTACTATTGCGAAAACGACTGCGACAAAACACTACCGACAAGTTCACAATACCGCGACGACAGCATTCAATGTGGCAACATCTGTATAGACCGAAATCACGAAAACTTTTACGCCACGGTTTTCTAAAACCTATTATCAATTTCAAATCACAATTACTTAACAATTTAACATCGTGAACAACTTTTATCACTAATCCAACTTTTAACTCTCAGAAGCATTACATCAAACACATTCCTGATTCATGGAATATTCCTAATTAAGCATTGAATTACCTTCTTCATGAGATTCAGAACCATTGTTTACCATCTTAGGTGAATACTGAACAATAGCTAATTCAGGTTTCCAAGAAGGACTGTTTCCAGAAAATACATCTACAATATATAAACACAGTTCAGTGTTGAGATTCTAAACATGAATAAATCAATTTCAAAATTAACGGTGAAAATAGTAGTAGTAGTAGTAGTAGTAGTAGTACCAGGTGATGGAGTGCAAACAGGACCTTGAAGTTTGAAGAAATGAACTTGTTCGTAATGGTAAAGAAGATTCAAATAGTGTTTTCTAAGCACAAAAGAAGCACTCGTAGTGGTAGACGAGAATCTAAACACAGTACCTACTTCTCTCCATTTTTTCTCAGCAACAACTTTCTCATAACCGCTTCTGGCTGTAACCTCCACGTAGAGAACGTGCAAATCCAGTTCCTTACCTCCAATCACAGGAATCCTAAGCAAATGATTCAAAATTTGAAAATGAAATCACATATACAAAACTTTGATTTTGATTATGTGTAGAGAAATGAAAGAAGAAATGGAGAAATAGAAAGTTATACATGAATTTTGTAGCCATGAGAAAGTGAAAGCGACGAAGAGTGTCCCAGAAGAGAGTAGCATCGTTAACGACGTCGTTGTGAGAGGCGAGTGGGGGAGGATAGTGTTTGCCGGAGTTTTCTGTTATCATCTCCGATGACAGTTACGTCGCCGGAACTTGAACTAACTAGTGTTTTTGAAATGGAAAAATGAAGCAGAATAGAATAAAAATGGAAAATAGATGAGAGGAGAGTAAATAGAACAGTAGTAAAAAGTAACAAAAAAAAAGTGAAAATGAAATAAGCTATAAGTAAGTAATGAGCAGTTAAGTAAAAGCTGAGAGAATTAAAGAAGATGGTTTGCCGCGTGCGTGGGGGGACGGTTATGCAGCAGAGTGGAGTTGCTTTTTTTTTTTTTTTAAATTTTGTGGATGGGTTTGGTTAAGTAAGGTAAAAAAATTTAAGCGCTTTTTTATTTAATTTTTAATTAATTTCATTACACTAGACGCTTTTATTAGGCGCAGAGTGACAGTAAAAAAATACTGGTTGGTAGCAAGCAAGGAAGCGTTGACATGAACTTTTTTTCTGATTTCTGATTCTGACTTATGGTTCAGTCTGCTATGCTCTTCAATGCCGAAAACGTATCTTCCTTGGTACTTCAAAGAATCAAACCCATCATATCATCAGTACTACTAGGTTATGTACAAGGGAGCTTCTACGGTGCAGTCATCAAATTGACTTCAGTGGTAAAGTCACTGCAATTGACCAATAGAATTAAAGCCCTAACAACCCTAATTAATTCTAAGTTAAACTAAGCCACATCAGCTCTATGGTAAAATAACTTTACTGTGGGACCCATTTTAAAAAAAACTTTTGATTATTGCATATAAGTCCCCATTCATTTAATAATATCTTACAAATTAAAATTAACTTTTATTAGATTACAGTTTTTTTTACTCATATTATCGTTCTTCTTCATCCTTCACCATTCTCCCAACTTCCCTTCAAAACCCTAAATCCCTAAATTCCACCCATATGTTCTTCTTCTGCAACCTTCTCCCAAATTGGACATACTCCGTAATTCTTCAAATTGTTCATATGTTCTTCTATCTTCTTCCACTTTCGATTTTTGTTTACTCTCTCTGCGAACCTGCGAGCAGGTAAACACTGCGAACAGATGAACATGACTTCGACCTCTTCGGCGCCAACGAAATCATATTCTCAAGGTTGGTGAAGACAATGAGATCGATAAATATGGACGAAAGATGAGGCTGCTCAAGGTGAATGATGGGACACTCCCACCCATTTTTTAACCGTGTTCATGTTTGATGTTGAGCTTTCAGAGTAAATTTGCGTGTAATTCGGATCTGGTTATTTTTTCAGCAGATCGTCTAATGATTCCATGTTGTAGCCTCCTTTGACAGGTTCATATCGATCCAATATGTATATTTTCCAATTCTATGTGATTGTGGATTAGATTTGTATTTATGTAATTAATGAATTCTGAAATGGAATTGAATTATCCGGAAATTGTGTAGTTGTAGATTAGGGATTGTATTTTATCATATGCATAAATTCTGAATTTGCATTTGAATTTGAATTTGAATTGAATTTTGAGATAGTTAAATAAGATTTCACATATCTGATACATATGTTTATCTTATGGTTTGAGGACACATTTAAATGGATATGCTCCTCCATTGGGCTGTTGATTTTTTTGTTATTTGTTACCCTGTTTGATGCAGGTTTTATTAGCCTTATTGGTTTTGTGGTGAGCTTCTGTCTATGATGGTTAAGCATGCTGCTTCTGTCTATGATGGTTAAGCATGCTGCTTCTGTCATAGATGGTTAAGAATTACGTGGATTCTGACCTATGGTGGTTAAGCATTATGCCCTTTGTTGGCTTTATTGATCTTTGCTTCTGTTAAATAGTTAAGCCTCGAATTATTGCCTTATGGCTTTAATTAGGCGGCAAAGTAATTTTCAACTTCCTGTAATGGAATCGTACAAGACATATTTGTCAATCTGAATGTAAAGAAGAATAAATTATCCATAATATAAACATTATTACAGCATGAGTTAACCATTCAAAACATATATCGAAAACCAAAAATATAATTGCCTAAAACTTGCTCTGAAATATTAACTCTTTTCTTGCTTTCAGGGGTTTGTTTCGACTGTAAGACATATGCGCTCATTCGTTCCTGCCATTTATGATATAACAGTGGCTGACCCTAAAAGTACTCCTGCTCCTACAATGCTAAGACTCTTAAATAGGAAACCTTCTGTGGGAAGCTCATTTAATTAAAGTTTCAGTAATACATTTATTTTCATAATCCTAATCATCTAATTGAAATCCTCTGTATGCCATGACATTAGAAAATGATAAAACAGAAAATGATAAAAAACATTGGAGAAGGCAAAGTATCCGAATCAAACAATGGTGTTACAGTTATTGATATTCCACCAGACCTGTTGATTACAGAATTTGAGGACCCAATCGTAGCAATAGTTAATTCTACATATCCGGAATTTACGAGCAATTCTTGCTTCTACATTGGAGGTTGTTGACAAAATATCTAAATCATATTCTTGATTTAATGGCAGGTATACATGATTCAATTTTTATATTCATTTGAACTAACTATTTAAATTCCCAATACAGGAGACGTGCGTGATTATTTCAGCGCAAATTCTGTTGATAAGTCGGCATTCCACGATGTAACACTGGTTGACATCCTCACCCCAGAATTTCTCAGTTCACTGCAAACATCAGGATTACCTAACCATCATATAAAACTAAAGGTTGGGACACCAATTATGGTCATGAGAAACATCAACCAGTATGAAGGCTTATGTAATGGAACAAGGTTGATAATAACAAAGTTGGGTGGTGTGATTTAAACTATGTGATTTTTATTCTGGTGGTAAAATTACTCTTGGTTGGGTGGAGATAGAAGTTGAGTCTTGAGCCTTTGTTGCCTTTTATATGTACCAGTATGTAAACTTGTAACAGGATCATGGCATGTCTTATGCTGTGTTATTATTAATATATTTCTTTAGCCTTTACAATAAAAAAAAGTTCATGATGAACATGCAAAGTTCAAATCAATAACTACAAATGTAGTTGACAAGGAAATCTTCACCAATATAAATGTAGCCTGATATTAATGAAAATAATTTCAGCCACAAACACTTTATTTGAAAAATATTATGTTGATTTCTTTTATATTTTTAAACCAATCCTTAAATGTTTACTTATAACTGACCATTCAAAACATAACACCCAACTACAATGACTATTGTGAATCACACCTCAAAATAACAACACTGACATACTTAATACCATAATTTAAAACAAAAGCATCATATAACATAAAAACATTTATATTACACAAAATAACATAAAAACAAAAACACCCATTGTCAAGAGAAACTGTTTTCAACATGTTCACACACACAAATACAACTGATATTTTGATATACATTCATGTCTTTGACTTAAATAAAAACACAATCATCAAGCTCTTGATCTGTTGACGACTGACACAACAACCAATTGTGTTCCAGATGTAATAGCCGGGCTTGGTTTGTCACACACTACAAATCTAAGACGATCACCATCCTGAATGCGGCATTCCTTCACAAAATCAGACCACCCATCGTAAATGAACCTCTCAACAAAATACTTCCTCTTAGCATAATGGAGTTCACATTTGAAGACCTTTTTCAAATCTGAATCCCTGAACAAAACACGCGTATAATGCTTGTCCAAGCAACCGCGGATAACTTTTTGCGGGAATTGCTGCACATAAACATAAAACGCCACAAACTATAATTACAACTGTCAAAATAAAAACAACAAAAATATCCAACATTCAATGCGTATATTTTTATAATTAAGCTAAATAACTTAATATACTTACAAGAACATTTCTCCCAGCTACCTTAGCACATTCTATAACCTTACACCACGAAAAGTACCTGTGTCCATCAACATCCTTCGTTTGAACGGGTTCTACAATCCTGCAACTCTTTCTCTTTTTATTCACACGTTCTGACGACCTCATTTCAAACCCAGCTCTTGCACCCAGACTGACACCAACTCCCCCATCAATCGTTGTTTCTCCCGCTGCACCTTTGCCCTTCGTTTTACTATATATTCGATCACTTCTTCTACGCCCTACTTGAACCACACCCTTCACATAACCTTCCTTCAACACTGCTTTACCTTTCCGATCACTCTTAGTTTCATCACCGATCATCATTTCAGACCGACATCCACTACTTTCCCCAGTGACAACGACCTCCCGCACAGCATTCTTCCCTGCACGACTTTTCTGCCATAGATCCTTAACCTCCCGGTTGTCTGACAAGCTGTTGACCAACATCTCCCTATTCAACCTATCCCATGTTGATTCAACCTCCATCTTAGAAGTGTTCCTGCCAAAAGAAAACCCTTTTACTGGAAAATACCACATTTTATCAAAATTCTACAAACTATAAAAGCAACATACAAAAACAAACTACACACACATTCGCCTCAAATAATGATTCAATGAACATAAAACAAAAACTTTAAAAAAAAACAAATCACAAACATATAACATGTTGGTGCAACCTCCATCTTCGATAAGTTGATGATAACATAAACCAATTTTAATCACCAATACATGATTTGATCAAAATATTACAAACTATAAAAAATAACATGCAAAAACTATAACACACACAATCGACTCTAAAACTAATTCAGTAAACTAAAGACTCATCTGAACCCGAGTCAGCCTTTCAAACAGCCCATCATAAGACTCATCTGAGCTATAATCACTGCAAAGTACTATTCAACATTACATACTGTGTTTAGAAAACATATTACTACATGAACTTAAAAATCATACTTACGCATTTTCCAATTTGTTTGCAGTTCCATCAATACCATCTACCCCGACACCAGCAATACTTGACTCCCCAACTAAAGACTTTGAACAACTGCAAACACAAGAACAATATATATATATCAGAAAAACATCCCAAAATACAAAACTAACAATATTAAAATACCATTTCTGTAAAACATCTGTCACACAACAATGTCTTTTATACTCAAACACAATAAATTAAATGTTTACCCTTTTACACATTCTGATACCAAGTCTTCACACTGATCAGGAATGACAGATGTATCAACCCTAACTATTTCAGGGACAGTAACAGATACTTCTTGCTTCACAATCACTTCATCATCCCCACCATCCTTCAAACTCTCCAAACACAAAGGATCAACATCATGACAAAAATCTTCAAATGATGTCAATTTAAGCTTCTTGTCGGTACTTTCCTCATATTCCTCCGCAGCTTCAAGATACTCAAAGTAAAGTTCTTTGATCTTTGCATCAAACGGGAAGACAGGATTCTTCGATCGGCACCTACACGTATTCAGAACACTTAGATGACTGTCGATTAATAACATTATCCTACAAACAACAAAAACAAGCATGCATCTAACCCAGACAATAAAACCCAGAAATCGGTACCCACATAATAACATGCAAGACGAAATATAATGCCCATACACAAAATAGGAACCTACAAAACTGAACATGAACAAAAATGTCGGTGTTTACCTGTCATCTTCAACTTTCCGGTTGAGGCTTGACATTTTCGACTAAGATGGCGAAAGGTTCGTTTCGTACTAAAGAAAAAAGGAAAAAATAGAAACCTTGCTTTTCCCAAGGGATCCGAATGGTACTACCTCTTTGTAAAAACTCTTTCCAAACTGTTAGGATTTCTTAAATTTATTATTCCAACAATAACTAATACACACGTGAATTAATCTATTGATTTTTTTTATGTATCTGTTAAATAATAATATAATAATATAATAATAATAATAATAATAATAATAATAATAATAACAATAATAATAATAATAATAATAATAATAATAATAATAATAATAATAATAATAATAGTTCAACCATAAATACACACAATACACAAAATTATAATAACCAGTATTCATTATTAAATATTTAAAAAATAGCCCTATTACAATTTTATAATAATTTTTTTTATTCATAAATATTAATGTTTATTATAAAAAATTGATTATAATATCAAATTATTTAATTAATCAACTATTTGGATTTTTATTTTGAAAGCAAAATAATAATAATTCATAATATATTTCATAGACACTAAAATATCGATATTCGTCAAACTTCGTGCAAAGTTATAATTAAGAGATTACAATCTATAATTAAGAGAATAAATGATATGCTTCCTTGATTCTTAGTTATGGTCTTTCTTGGTTGGTGTCATCATTCTTTCTTCAACGCCAACTAAATTCTCTGAGTAAATTCTTCAAAGGAGCTGTCATTTGCATTTTCAATTTCATTGTTGTCCCCACGTACATCCCTAAAACTGTACTTGATTCAAATCAAGTTCATGTAATATCATAATTCAGACCAACATGTATATCCAGAGAATAATTTAAAGGAAACAAAATTGTTTCAAAATGTGTTTGCAAACATATATTATAATATTAACCGGCAATGTTTCCAAAGTATCATTGTTTTCAACCCATAATTTAAAGCATCACCGCAAACAAAAAAGGAAAAAACAGCCAATTTAGTTTCTTCTACGCTTTTCCACGGTCAAATACACATAAGGCGAAAAGCGCAGCATGCTCCAAATTAAAGTATCGCCATTACAAAGTTTGATACTCTTGGCTAATTCGTACCAGCCCTGAGCCATGTACCTTTCATACGTGTTTGGGACTCCCTTCCTTGACGCCTTATGAAGGCTACAATTGAATACCTCTCGAGTCTCCACGTCTACAACTTTAATTTCATCCTGATATACCCGAAGACATTTCTTAGCTATTTCCCTTGGAAAATGCTGCATAAATACACAAGTATTTCAGTATACCATTTCATAAGGTTTTTCTATGAAAAGAATACGAATCACATACAAAATTATGATCTTACCATAACATTTTTTGAACTCTTTTCCGTTTGTAATGCGATTCTTCCAGGTGAATTTCTTTGCCCCATTCGACATCTCCCATGTAATTTCAGCCGACTGCTTTCCTTTCCCTTTCTTTGGCTGCTTTCCTTTTCTCAAGACAGGATTCTTAACTGGTCCACGTGAAGAACCTGCTCCTCCAAACTCTTTTCGCTTTTCTTTAACTCCTACACCTGTTTCCTTAACACTCTTTTTCTTTGAAACCCGCCTTGGCTCCACATCGACACTCTCAATAGATTGGTCCTCAGCCATCGCTTCAATTGGTTCCTCCTTTACATCATGAATCACAACATTGACATTGTTTGACGGTCGAGGAACTGGCGTGCCGGATGTCGTAGCAATTTGACCAGCCCGATCTTTCTTCCCATGTTCTTTTCCTCTTCTGTTTGCTGTAGCAGTCCTCTCATCGAAACGTACTTTCTTCACAGCTTTCTTTGCCTCATCTGCATTGTACCCTGTTTCAGCAACCAATCCATCTATCACCCTCATTGCTCCGTCGTCGCTAACAACCAAAAAATCAGAACACATATTAAATATTTGTGTTATAGATAAAAAAAATTCATTAGCCACAGCGACAGATACCCTAACAATTTAAAAATGGAAGAATCGATAATCCCAATTGTCGTACTCTGTTTGTGTGAATCCTGAAATTCATCAACCTAAACCCTAATCGCTCTCAGTTCGTTTTTATTAAACCTATATACATATATTCATATTCTCTGCATATTCTTTCAAAGGAAAAACACAACACATTGTCAATATTTTCATTACCCATAAATACCTAATAGCCATAAGAGCGCCAATCAAAGTTAAAGTTTAGAAAGCTGATATAGAAAAATATTTACTTCAAGAAAAATACTCGCCTTTATCGAATACATGCATCTCTACCCTTCTAAAAACAACACTTCGACTAAGAATTTTGAAAGTTTAACAAACCGATATGTAATCATAGGCAAACGGGGAAAGAAAGTACCTGATTTCCATGTCGTCGTCGGATATCCATCCATTGCAGGGTTTTCTACCTCCGGTCATCTTCTTTGGCATGCAGCAAAACTCAAGTGATTGTGCTGTTCAACCCACTCGTGCGTTTTGTTTGACAAATGTGCTTTTCGTTTCAAGAAAGCATAACTCAAAGTGTAGTCGTTTTACTTCCCCGTACTGATTGGAGGTTACACCTGTTAATTACCACTTGGGCCAAACCTAATTGTTGGGTTCCTACAATAATAATAATAATAATAATAATAATAATAATAATAATAATAATAATACTAATAATACTAATAATAATAATAATAATAATAATAATAATAATAATAATAATAATAATAATACTAATAATACTAATAATAATATGAGAAAAGGGATCATCCACTGACAGTGTAAAATATTTTTACACTGTCAACCAATCACCACCATGCATCCAATTAAAACATTCTTTTATTTAAAAAAACTTTTAATGACATGGCAGATTGATGACTCTCTATTGGATGACAGTGTAAAACTATTTTACACTGTCAGTGCACTACCTTTTAACTCTAATAATAATAATAATAATAATAATAATAATACTAATAATAATAAGAGAAAAAGGGTGATGCACTGTCAGTGTAAAAAAGGTTTACACTGTCAACCAATCACGACCATGTATCATACCAAGTCATACTGTTATTTTTAAATTAATGAGATGACATGGCAGAATGATATATTCTCATTGGATGGCAGTGTAAAACTTTTTTACACTGTTAGTGCATCACCATTAAACCCTAATAATAATAGTAATAATAATACTAATAATACTAATAATAATAATAAGAGAAAAGGGGTTATGCACTGACAGTGTAAAATATTTTTACACTGTCAACCAATCACCACCATGCATCCAATTAAAACATTATTTTATTTAAAAAAAACTTTAATGACATGGCACATTCATGACTTCCTATTGGATGACAGTGTAAAATAGTTTTACACTGTCAGTGCACTACCTTTTAACTCTAATAATAATAGTAATAACTATATATCAACCATAAATACACACAATTACAATAACAAGTATTCATCATTAAATATTTAAAAAATAGCCCTATTACAATTTATAATAATTTTATACAAAAAAAATCACACTCATTACTGGCTTTGAAATTTGGATCATCTTCTTTCATAGATCTCTCTCCTTCACAAAATAAGTGTAAAAATAATAATAATAATAATAATAAACATTAATAAAACTATTATATATAAAAAAATAAGTGAGAGAAAATATTAGAGAGATAGAGACAAATTTATGAAGGAGAAAATATTGAGAAAAATAATAGGAGAGGATCCAATCCCTCCCTCATTACTGTCCAAAGCTTTCAGGCAACCCAATCCCATGCAATCCACATGGTCTTCCATTACAGCCTACTGTAAAATAAGAAACTTTGGTTAAAGAAACTTTGCGTACAGAAGGTTGCAGATTCGATCCATGTCGACATAGCATAACAAAACACATTCAAAACCAAACAGATTAATGCCATAATATTCCAACCAAACAGATTAATGCCATGATATGATGAACCAAGCAGATTACTGCCATAATATCCAGAACCAAGCAGATTACTGCCATAATATCCAGAAAAAGCAAATTAATGCCATAATATCCAAAGCCAGCAGATTACTGCCATAATATCCAAAGCAAGCAAATTAATGCCATAATATCCAAAAAACATTGAAAATATCCTAACTATTACATCAAAAGTCAAAACCACCATATCTCTGCCCAAATACTTCAATAATGGCTAAGCAATCCCTTCATCAACAAATTGTGTTTCTTCACCTGATCATCCCAATAAGCTGAAGCTTTTCCCAGGACTTCGTTCAACAAAACATTATTTGATGATTGAAGTAGGTAGAGTGCAAGTTTCATCCTGGTTGCACTGATAACCTGCACATAATTATAAACATTTAGGTGAATACGAAAGCTAATTAGAGTGACAAGGTTTGAGAAATAATATTCACACTAAGGCAACTTACAGATACGGTATCATAAGAACAGCTGAAGGTACATTCAATCATCCACTTACATACCCACACTCTAGAGTCATTCCTATGGTCATTCATTTAAATGCATTAGTCTCACATTATCAGGAAGTTTTGATTAAATAGGCAAACATGGTAAGGGTTGAGAATGCTTACGAATACGGACGCTGCCTTGGGAGGCGCATCACTTGAACAATGTTGAAGGCTGTGACTATATCTTCATCCGAAAATGGAAAGAGTCGACCAAGAGAACCATGAAGAAACATTTCTTCAAGAAATAGTGCCTACCACAATAGTAAATACTATATTTGAATCGATCAAAAACAAACAATAGTTCGGAAAAGTAAATAAAATTATATAACATGCATACCAATTTAAGAATTGCTTGGCGTCTCCAATGATACCTATCCTCCGAAGGCGAAGAGTCCAACCAAACCAGTTTCCTTTCTATAAAATCAACTACCAGTAGGTACCAGTGCATCCCTTCGTCATTAATAGGAATAAAAATCTATAAAAAATAAAACTAAATTAAGTGGTAGGTAACAAATTCGAATGTAACAACTATTTTTGTAAAGTAGCAGGAAATGACCTTTGACATATGTCGAGCAGTTGTAGTCATGTATTTGTCTTTATAAATACTACACACATACTCAGCCGAATGAGTGTTGTCCAAAGCGTATTCCTAAAAGAAAATGTAGTTTACGTCAATAATTAATTCTGAATGAATGTAAATGTAATAGTTCGATGAGTAGTGGTAAAGGTAATCACCGCAAAGTCTGTAGGCAAATACCAAACCGATTGAGTTTTTCCCAACGTCCTTATCAAAAAGTTCTGGGTGTCAACAACCGCATTAATAATCTGTAAAGTTGAATGAAAATGGTATTAGGTCGACATTTTACATCAACAGCAATTTTTTTTTATTTCAAATCATGTAAATATAACCTCTTGGTCAACAGGAGACATAGGAATCAGAGACTTCAGTGTCTTCCTATCCGCATATACATCTGATTTTGTTTTAACCAGAACCTCGTGACTACAAAGAATAAATTTATGCAGTGTCATTACTCAGCTGCTATCAAAATAAATGTGATCAAAAAAATTTACAATTAGGTTTTAGCATGGGAATTATAAAGACATACTCAGCTGTGTTCCCATCATCAGGTGTAAATGTGTACACGGTTAGATACGCACACCTGGAATCCAACATCATTTCTGATCTGGGTCTGAAACTCATCGGCATCCACTGTCATCAAATAAATATGACACTGTTGTAACTATTGAATGGATATAATGTTATATTAGGTTTGATTTAAAAAAATTAGTCAATACTTACCGAAGGAATATCGGAAGGACTATGGGTTCCATCATAACCAAGCAAACATCCGGGTTGATTGTTAAGATAGTAATCAAGATCATCCATATCCTCAGGCGTAATGAACAGATTCCGCTTAATCCTTGAATACTGCTCTTCCTGCAGCATACCAGTCACCTCTTTTTTACTCTTGAACTTCGGAGGGGCTGACGTTGTGCCCAAACACATTGAACGTTTCGACTGGCAACATTTCCTCTCGGTGGCTGATTTTTTTTTTAAGCAGCTTATTACGATCCACCTTGGGTGTTGAAGCTGTGGAATCGTAATCTGTTGTGTTGGGGTCTTCATGAAACTCAGATTCAGTAGTTTGGTGACTACAAAATCGTTTAAGAAACCAGATTATTAATGGTAAGAAAAGGATTAATAAACTAATGGGAAGGTTTTATAACCAGTTTGTGATCTTTGAAGAAAGATTTCAAAATAGTTTTAAAAAATTAACTGCTTCCTTATGTAACAGTAACTGATTCAGGTTTATCTACTTGTTAACAGGTTCTTTAAAGCAAGTTTACAGGAAAATGATGGACTTAATAGAAAATTAAAAACAAAACAAGAGTTATTTACCTTGATGATATCAGGATAATCTCAGCTTTGTAATTTTTCCTATTGGTCACAGAGAACTCCTCTGTCATTTTAATGGAATGAGTAGAAGTTGTTGTTGTATTCCTTCTACTCCTTCTACGTGGGGTGCCCATTGTTAATGGAGAACTTTGAGTCATCTTGTCAGATTGCGTTTGATTGTTTTGAATAATAGTTCAAGAGACACACAGTAGTTGGGAAGTTTTAAGTTTTTAATGGAGTGCATGCTTAACTTATAGGGATACTACTAAGCAGCCTGTACATGTTGTTAATCATGATTGTGCCTAAAAAACCATGCCCAACCAATAGCATCAATACGAATATTTCCCAACCAATAGCTTTTATTTAACCTTTTCTGTTTTGGAGATGCACTTGAAAAAAAAACGTTTCACATCCAAAGTTGTAAAAAAGTTTAAATTAGTCTTTTCTTTTAAAAACGCAGTTGAAAAATAAAATGAACAAAAGGCCTGGGAGGGGATCGAACCCCAGACCTTGGAGGAGAAGAGAGGATACTAAGTACAAGAGCTGAGCCACTGGGGCAAACGATGTATTCATTTATTTACACGCCTTCCACTTATAATATATAAACAAGGCTTCGTTTTTTATATGCAGCCAAGAATAACTAACAATTTTCCAGTGTATGTATGTGTATGTATTTGAAAAATAAAATGAACAAAAGGCCTGGGAGGGGATCGAACCCCATACCTGGAGGAGAAGAGAGGAGACTAAGTGCAAGAGCTGAGCCACTGGGGCAAACGATGTATTCATTTATTTACACGCCTTCCACTTATAATATATAAACAAGGCTTCGTTTTTAATAGAGTGAAGAACAAATTTCTTTATCTGATTTTTTTAGGATTTAATTCATTCAGTAGAGTCAGTGTGTTCCTGAAACTCAATTTAAATCTCTTTGAACATATAATGTTATAAAATGTAAGCAGTGATATTTTTAGAGAGTTAGATATGAATCAAAATCATCATTATTTTTCTCCCTATTTTTGTCATTATAAAAAAGTTAAGATCATTAATTGATTTTTAATGATTAAGTAAAAATATCTGAAGAACAACAAAAGAAAACGTAAGACAAAACAAACATAAATATCATTGATAGGGAAGTTGTAAGAACAACAAGAGTCACACAGTAGTTGTGAAGTTGTAAGTTTTTAATAGAGTGCATGCTTAACTTATAGGGATAAGCAGGTAATCATGATTGTGCCTAAAAAACCATGCCTAACCAATAGCATTTATTTCACCTTTTCTGTTTTTGCATGCACTTGAAAAAACAACGTTTCGGTGCACAATAAAAGTTGAAAAAAGTTTAAATTAGTCTTTTGTTTTAAAAACGCTTTCAGTGACTATTTCTGCAATTCTTTAAATAAATTTTCGTATCATTTAGCATTGTTGTATTTAACAACATATTTTTAATTGAAATGATTTATAAAGTATTCTGATAAATTGATTTCCAGAACTTTATGATTCCATAGACCTATAGAATATATGTAATATATGTAATACGGGGGGTGAAGGCCAGAGGATATGGTGGCTGAAATCTGTAACTCAAATGTTTAAGAGCATGTTCTGTGATATTCATTGATTATCAAAAAAAAAAAACAAAACAAATTACAAACTATGAAAACAATATTTTCCTAATGCCCTAAACCCTAATCACCAAAACGAAGCCGCCTGGCTGAAAGGAAATTGCTCCAATCGTATGGTGCTTCGTCTTCATCCGAAGAACCGAAGATTTCCATCTTGATTACTCTCCTTGTTGGTCTCCTTCTTCTCCTTCTCTTCCTCTTGTTTCTTCTTCTTTGAGCAGACACCTCGACTGCATGTAACTGATTCACAACTTCAGTTTGAACAACTTCATCGGTCTGTTTTTCTCCAGCTTGTTGGGTTTGGTCCATATTGCTTCTTTTTCCGCTACTTTCAAATGTACGCAACTTGCTGCTGCTTCTTCTTCTTCTGCTCCAACTTTGTGTGACGATTGTGAAAAATATAAGATGGTGAAAAATTATTTATAATAGTTCTTACAGTTAATGATTGTACATTGGAATGAATGACAATTTGGAAAGTTGAAACCACTTTAATGACACACGTTCTCTTGGAAGCTGAAACATCCTTAGCAGCTATTGGCATAACATAATCACGTTGGAGAAGTAAATGTGTTATGGGAAACGTTTCATCAAGGAAGCATGTGCTAATATTGGTTGTTTTGCAACTGTTACTGTTTTCCATCATCTTCAAGCAATTTATTCAATTTTTACTCCAATAGTGCAACTTTAAAGAATCCATTTTGGGTCCCACAATTTTATTTCATATATTAATAATTTATTCTAAATCAAAATATTAATTTAAATTATATAAATCAATATTAATATAAAATAAAATAACTAATAAATTTAATTAAACTTAAATTCTATAACAATAATTAAAGTAAACTTTTATTAATTATCAATGTAAAATTAGCATTTTTAAAATTTAAATTATTTATAAAAATTGTGTATAAGTAAATAAATTGTTAAAAGAAAAAGTTGAAAATAAAAAGCTTCATAATATTGACCAAAATACAAGCATTGGGAGGGGATCGAACCCCAGACCTTGGAGAAGTGGAGAGACTAAGTGCAAGAGTTGAGCCACTAGGGCAAACGATGTATTCATTTGTTTTCACGCCTTCCACTTATAATATATAAACTAGTCAGAGACCCGTGCTTCCGCACGGGTGATTTTTTTTCTGGTGTAGTATTTTTGTAATGATATGAATAATATAAATAAAAGGAATTATAAGCAATATGCATAATTAAAAGGAATTGTTTTACTTGAATAGAATTAGAGTTTTATTGATTGCTCTGTTATACTCCCAGTTCTTTGAAAACCTAATATCCATAGAAATCATTTTGAAATTTGAAAATAAATACTTTAGTTTTCAAATAAAAGTCATTATTGTTTAAAATAAAATAGGCATTGTATTGAAAGTGGCCCTTAAGATTAAACATTATTATCTTATTCATGTGCTAATTTTGTGTGTAATAAAGAACCATATAAAAAAAGACATGTGAGTTGGAGAAAAAAATAAAATTTTAACAAATGCAAATGTAAAATTTTAAATATAAATGAAAAATATGAAATAATTTACTTAATTGTAAATTTAACAATAATTATATAGAAAACAATGATCCACAAAAAAATGTTTAAGATAGGTTAAGAACACAATAGCAAAATTGGGTCAGGTAATTTAATAATTGACGGTCCAACAACAATTAAAAGAAAATGATATAGATCACTATGGTTTAATTATAAATGAAAAATGATCATATAAATTCAATTATATTAAATAATCATATAAAAAATACTATAAGATGGAGATAATAAAAATGAAATATTAACATTTAAAAATAAAAATTATCTCTCAATTAATAGTAATTGTTGATTAAAATAAAATAGCTACTATGTTGATAATGACCCGTGAAATAAAAAAATAATTTTATGCAATATAAAATATATTTAAAAACAAATGTAAAATAAACAATAATCATGGAAATTTAATTGTATTAAATAATGATAAAAAATCGTGAGATGGAGAAAAAAATAAAAATAAAGATATTATCTCTCAAATAAAGACAATGATTGATTAAAATAAAATAGACATTATGTTGATAGTGACCCGTGAGATAATAAATAAATAAATAAATAGAGAAAAAAATTAAAATGAAAGTAAGAAAGTGTAAAAAAAGTGAGAGAAATTTGAAATTTTAATTAAGATAGAGAAAATATGTAATGTTCGATTAAAAAAAAATTAAATATTGAGTTGATAGTGGCCCGTGAAATAATTAAATATTTTTGGGAATAATAATTAAATGATCGATTATTAATATTTTTTGCGATAATAGATAAATGTTGAAAAATTAAAATGAAAGTATAGAAAAATGAAATGCGAAAGAAATTTGAAATTTTTAGTAAGATTAAAATTTAAAAATAGATTATTAATATTTTTTGTGATAATAAATAAATTAAGAAAAATTAAAATGAAAGTAAGATAACGTGGGAAAATGAAATGTAAAAGAAATTTAAATATGACTTCCATCATCCATGGCTTACATGTGATGTCATCATTCATGCAATAAAGTTGTAGAGAAAATGTTATTTAATTCGGACCAATGAAAAGCTAACACTTGGGGCATCCATTCAATAAAGTTGAAAGAGTGAATACTTAATTTGTTAGTTACAAAAATGACCTTTTATTAGTGCAAATAAATTTTGGTGAAAGGGTAATTTAGGCAATTTGGTCAATCTATTATTATTGAATAGATAGTAGATAGTAGATAGATAGTAGATTGAATAGATAGTAGATAGTAGAAAACAAGTAGATGTTTGTCTAAAGTTCAGCCTTCAAGTTTTTTATTTGTATTTTTAAAAAATACAAATTGTAAGCAAGTAGATGATATTTTTAGATTAAAACTTGTATTAAAATAAAAAATGTACATATATCTTCAAATTAATAGATATATTTATTTTTTATTTATTTTTTTAATTTTTTGAAATATGAAAAATTAAAATTAACTATACACATAAAACAAATTTTAGATATATTAATAGATAAAACAGACAAATAAACTACATTATCATTTTTCTTTTAAAACCTGAAATATTCAATATGAGTGCTTATGTTTTACAAGTATTTCAGCACCCATCATAACATACAGTTTGCAAAAAAAAACAGAGTATTCTGCAGCAATTCATCTGCACCCATCATAACATACAGTTTACAAAAAAAAACAGAGTATTCTGCAACAATTCATTCACGACGGATCCTTTCAATGTCCTCCTGCGGTATCACCCCTACGCTCAACATAAACCATAATTTGGTCAACAGGTGGGTAACGGATGGCAAAGCGAAGTTTGTCACCAACCTGCACTTCAGCATGCCTTATATAGGCAAACCAAGCCCCACACAAATAACACTCCTTCTTCGTCGAATTCTTCTTAATCTCACAGTCATAGGGTTCATGATTGTCACAGTCATAGAGCTCAATATTTGATAAGTTTCGCATCTGGCAGCTGTCGATAACGTTGGCTGGAAGTTGCTGCAAATTAAGTAGAAATCATTATCAGCTTCAATACAATTCAAACACAATTGCAATAATACAACAGATCAAATTTTTTCATTTCCTACCATAACATTACTCCGCGTCCTCTTCACATCAACTACTTCTCGAGTCCACATCTCTTCGTCCTGATCCACAATTATAGGGCTATACACCCTGACACTGAAACAAAATCACAATTAACATGAATCCCGGACTCCGACACGGGACATATCATCGGACACGAGGACTCCGCTAATACAGAAAACATAGGACACGACAAGAACATATTTTATATATTAACATAACAATGCAATGTACGTGTCGTACGCGTGTCGTGCGAGTATCCATGTCCGACGCGGCGACACGCCTTCTGAATGGCGTGTCAGCGCTTCATACGAACACAATGTATAAAAAGGTCAAACGATTGCTTATGCAGTTACTTCAACACAATTCCAGTACACATATGATTTACCTCTCGCTATCCGATGATATAGTTGTGTATTCATGCTCGTCTCTTTGAATGTCGTGGAGGTCCGAAGACTCCATGTTCTTACCCTTATGTGTGTGGCTGCAACCAACACCACCTTCAGCACATCCTTCTCTTTTAAGATTCCCTTTCTCTACCTCACCACTTACCTCACATTTCCTTTTTCCTTTCTCCATGGTGCCTTTTTCCTTCCTAATGTTGGAAGTATCCTCATGCAGACTATGTTTCCTGGTAGTGAGTTCATCATATCAGGGTCCAATAAAACACTTAATGGTCATAACATACCTGCATCCTACTCAACAAGAAATGGCAAGGAGAAATTGGTTTTCATATTATTAAAAATCACAAGTTAAGTACCTTTGGGATGCAGATGATGGCATCTCTCCTTGACCGTATTTACCTTTAACTTTGCTTTCTTTCTTGTTCCTGGCGATCTCCTCCAACATTTGCTTCAAAATAAAGCTCCTTGTGCGTTTCCCAGGTATTTTCCTTTCCTGGGAATCATCATCATCGCAGCTTCCTTCTTTCAGCCTGCATTTTAACAAACAACCACTTCAATACAAACACATTACATGAAAACCCGATATTGGAGAAGAAGAAGAACAGTTTAAGATCAAGGAAGTAAACAAATTTTGGGAACAAACCTTCCCCATTCAGCCATGGTCGTGTGTGTCCGTGAATAGGGGTGGCAAAACGGGCCGCCCGCCCCGCCCGCCGCTCGCCTTATGCCCGCCAAAAAACGAGCGGGGCGGGCATGCCCGCCCAGTAAAATGGGCATCAAAATCATGCCCGCCCCGCCAAGATGGAGGGTTGGTGGGCGGCGGGCTTACCCGCCTATTTTTATTTATATTTTTTTAATAGATTAATATGCTTTTTTTTATCTTTTAATTAAACTTTTCACTTATTTTTTAAAACAATTTTTATAAAAGTAATTTTTTAACAAATTTACTCTAAAAAATATTAGATATATTTATAAATAAATATATAAAATAAACCATCAAGAATTGCAATTACTAGAATTAACTAAAAAAAGAGTGAGTTTTGGAGGAGGAGCGGGTTTTGGCGAGCGGCGGGCTTTGGCGGGGCGGGTATGGCGGGCGGCGGGTTTTGGCGGGGCGGGCTTTAGCGAGCGGCGAGCCTAAAATCCCAACCCAACCCTCCATTTTTTGGCGGGTGCGCGGGCGGCCCGACGGGCCCCGGTCCGTTTTGCCACCCCTATCCGTGAATCTCGCACAATGCCGTCGGCAGTAGCAGTATCGATTGAAGATGGAAATAAACCTAATTTCACCCTTACTTTTTATGCAAACATATTAACCTCTATTTTTGTTTTTTTAATTTTCATGGTTTTGATGTTCCAAAACACACAAACAGGGAAAAATAGTTTTTCATTAATGGTAAAGTGGATTTATTTTCTAAATTATTAATTATTAATTTTTTACCATCACCAGTTCATCTGTAACATGTTAACCATGCAGTTGACCATCATCAGTTGAATCCCTGACATGGTTAACACCCAGTTGACCATCACCAGTTCATCTGTAACATGGTTAACACACAGTTGACCACCATCCGTTCATCTGTAACATGGTTAACACCCAGTTGACCATCACCAGTTCATCTGTAACATGGTTAACACACAGTTGACCATCACCAGTTCATCTATAACATGTTAACCATGCAGTTGACCATCACCAGTTCATCTGTAACATGGTTAACACCCAGTTGACCATCACCAGTTCATCTGTAACAAGGTTAACACACAGCTGACCATCATCAGTTGAATCCCTAACATGGTTAACACCCAGTTGACCATCATCCGTTCATCTGTAACATGGTTAACACACAGTTGACCATTACCAGTTCATCTGTAACATGGTTAACACACAGTTGACCATTACCAGTTCATATGTAACATGTTAACCATGCAGTTGACCATCATCAGTTGATTCCCTGACATGGTTAACACCCAGTTGACCACCACCAGTTCATCTGTAACATGGATAACACATAGTTGACCATCATCAGTTGAATCCCTAACATGGTTAACACCCAGTTGACCATCATCAGTTGAATCCCTAACATGGTTAACACCCAGTTGACCATCATTAGTTGAATCCCTGACATGGTTAACACCCAGTTGACCATCACCAGTTCATCTGTAACATTGTTAACACACAGCTGACCATCATCAGTTGAATCCCTGACATGGTTAACACACAGTTGACCATCACCAGTTCATCTGTAACATGGTTAACACACAATTAACCATCATTAGTTGAATCCCTGACATGGTTAACACCCAGTTGACCATCACCAGTTCATCGGTAACATGGTTAACACACAGCTGACCATCATTAGTTGAATCCCTAACATGGTTAACACCCAGTTGACCATCAACTGTTCATCTGCAACATGGTTAACACACAGTTGACTATCACCAGTTCATCTGTAACATGTTAACCATGCAGTTGACCATCATCAGTTGAATCCCTGACATGGTTAACACCCAGTTGACGATCACCAGTTCATCTGTAACATGGTTAACACACAGCTGACCATCATCAGTTGAATCCCTGACATGGTTAACACCCAGTTGACCATCATCCGTTCATCTGTAACATGGTTAACACCCAGTTGACCTTTACCAGTTCATCTGTAACATGTTAACCATGCAGTTGACCATCATCAGTTGAATCCCTAACATGGTTAACACCCAGTTGACCATCATTCGTTGAATCCCTGACATGGTTAACACCCAGTTTACCATCACCAGTTCATTTGTAACATGGTTAACACCCAGTTGACCATCATCAGTTGAATCCCTAACATGGTTAACACCCAGTTGACCATCATTCGTTGAATCCCTATCATGGTTAACACCCAGTTGACCATTACCAGTTCATCTATAACAAGTTAACAATGCAGTTGACCATCACTAGTTCATCTGTAACATGGTTAACACACAGTTGACCATTACCAGTTCATATGTAACATGTTAACCATGCAGTTGACCATCATCAGTTGAATCCCTGACATGGTTAACACCCAGTTGACCATCACCAGTTCATCTATAACATGTTAACCATGCAGTTGACCATCACCAGTTCATCTGTAACGTGGTTAACACACAGTTGACCATTACCAGTTCATCTGTAACATGGTTAACACACAGTTGACCATCACCAGTTCATCTGTGACATGTTAACCATGCAGTTGACCATCATCAGTTGAATCCCTGACATGGTTAACACACAGTTGACCATCATCTGTTCATCTGTAACATGGTTAACACCCAGTTGACCATTATCAGTTGAATCCCTAACATGGTTAACACCCAGTTGACCATCATCAGTTGAATCCCTAACATGGTTAACACCCAGTTGACCATCATTAGTTGAATCCCTGACATGGTTAACACCCAATTGACCATCACCAGTTCATCTGTAACATGGTTAACACATAGTTGACCATCATCAGTTGAATCCCTGACATGGTTAACACCCAGTTGACCATCACCAGTTCATCTGTAACATGTTAACAATGCAGTTGACCATCATCAGTTGAATCCCTGACATGGTTAACACCCAGTTGAACATCACCAGTTCATCTGTAACATGGTTAACACACTGTGGACCGTCCTTTCGGGCCATACCCCTCCGTGGGTGGGATACGTGAACTGACTCTTTTTTGTCGATCGGACGCTTTCGCGTCACTTTTGAAAAAGTTTACAGAGTCGCCACCGACCTTTTATTTTATCCAATGAAGGAAAGGTTTATAAAAGAAACAGAAAAAAGACCTTTGAGAGATTCTGGGTAAGGGGGTAGGTTATACAAAGGGAAGGTGTTAGCACCCTTTGTATCCATGGTTATCCATGGGCTCTTTAGTTTGCTTAGCTCATTTGCTTTACTTTTCAATTGATTCGGAATGCTTTACCTGTGTTTTTGAAATACCTTTGCAAATAGAATTTGTAATGATCCTTGTGCGGATATATACAAATGCTTGTTTATCTTTCGAAAGATGTTTTGAAAAGAACGTTAATTTTGTAATGATCCGTGTCTGGATGTATACAAAATATTGTCTTTTGGAAAGTTTATTTTTGAAAAACAACAGTATATGAGAATTTTGTTTGTTTTGATTTTGAGCAAGCAAACTAGGAGGTCTACCCTGAGTTAGGAGGTCTTTATCCTTGTTCCCTTTAAAAATCTATCCATTCGTCGGATATGAACAAAAGGTTCGATTTTGTACTCGAAACAGTAGAAATGTGACTTTGATTTTGAAAAGAGTGAAAAGGGATTACCCTAGGAGGTGCAAATGTGATTGTGATTGAATTCAGATATTTATCTTTGAAGTTAGTGATCTGACGGTTCAGTTTTATCTTTGACATACACACAGTTTATATGGGTGCTGGAAATTAAAATGCGGAAATGTAAAGTGCAGAAAGTAAATCTACGCTATTACATCGATTGTGCGGGAAATGTAAACTAGCCTATTTACATGAATTTGACATCCTATACATTTATCTAGGAATTTAAATTGCAAGAAATAAAAGGCATGTTTTTGGAGTTTTTTATGATTTATTTTAAAATATAATTAATGCATTATTAATTAATTTAAAATAAAGAAAAGATGAAAATATGATTAAACTTAGAAAATAAGTTTAGAATATGTACAAAATGTTTATTAATTGATTTTAGAACAAAACTAATTTTTTTGGATTTTGGAAATTGTTTTTGGATTTTTTTAAGTTAATTAAAACATAATTATTTAAATAATTACACAAATAATTAAAACTTAAAGAGAAAATTATCCTAAATATGTACAAAATTAGTTTATGATATATAAACAATATTTAATATAAAGAACAATTTTTTTTATGATTTTTTGACTAATTAAAATAATTAATAAGCAAATATATAAATACATACTAATTAATTATGTAAAATATTAAAATTTTGAAGAAAAGTAAAATATTTTTATTTCAGAAAATAATATGTTATTTTAGAAGTTTAAAATATTTTTTGTGGAATTTTTTGAATTTTTAAGCTATTTTAAATTAATTTTGCAAAGAAAATAAAATAAAATAGAAAATAAAATAAAAATAAAAAGGGATACTGATCTGGTGTAGTGATTGAGTGAGAGTCCATGGTGTGGCTGTGTGTTATGGTGCGTTGGATGGTAAGATTGATGAGATCAAGAGTCCAGATTTGTAGGTGCATGATATGATGGTAGGGAACATGTACTGAATTCAAGGAGAATTCAAACTTTCTGACTGGGGCCCACATGTGCACGCGTGGATGGGAGACTGGTTGACCTTCCAATGATGAAGAGCCACGTGAGCGGAGGGAAAAGTCAGCCTTGACTGACGAACCACGCTTGGACGCGTGGTCGTCTTCAACCTCTGTCTCATTCATTTTTTCAAACAGATAGCGGGGGTTTTAAATAGGGGTGTGCAAAAAAACCGGTTTAGAAGAACCAATTTTAAAAATTCAGTGCACCAATTTTAAATATCCAATTTGTGTTGGATGAAAACCGCTCCAAATCCATTTTGTAACTAAAACAAAAAACTGGTTTCCAATTTAATAACCAATGGTTATCCATATAACCAAATGAATATGACATCAAAGAATAGGAAATTCTTACCGTGTACAATTGTTACATTCATTGTTCATCCATTCAAATTCCTTTTATTTTTCTTTACGGAATTCATTTTTTTAATCTTCTTTTCTCCTTTTTTTTATATGTATATTATCTTATTCAAAAACTCCTGTAGTTAACGAATATTTGTCTTCATTTTATAAAATACATTATATTCTTATTATATAATATTTTAATTTAATTTATTTTTGATTTATATATAATATTTGGACTTAAGTATTGTTTTTATCTCTACATCACTGTTAAATTTTGTTAATTCTTATTAAATTGTATTTTGTCCTTTAAGTTATTTATAAGTTTATTTTATTCTCTTAAATTTAGTGTTTTAAAAATTAGACCAAATTAATTGGTCGAATTGGAGCCAAACGTTTCATTGATCTGATCTAATTGTTGGACTGGATAAATTTTAGAACCAGTAAAAAACACTCAGAACCAACCAAAACTAATACAAAATGATGAAAAGGTAATTTTGAAATCTCAACAGATTAAATGTTTGTGTGTTTTTTTTTTTATAAAATGCTACGTTGTTTTGATAAAAAAAATTTAATTATTTAAACTGTCATAAACTTATAAATTAAAGTATAAAATAAAATAAAACATCATGTGTAAAAAGAATAAAATAGTTTTTTTAGGTGGCCAAGGTAGAATGTTTACAAAACACCTCACGTCAATTGTTTAAATGTTATTACAAGGATGAAACAAATCCATTAATTTAAATTATCTGAATATTATTATTCATCTCAGTTTTTTTTAATTTTATTTAAATAAAAGGCATAAAATAATGAACAATTCAAATGTCAGGTAAATTAATGATCGAGTCTATTAAAAAATTTGGGATCTTGCGACGTATACGATTAAGTTACACATATCAAAAAAATTCTAATAAAAAATAAGCTACAATTTTGTAACAAATTAGTTTTGATTAAAAACCAATTTGAACCGGTTTTGAAACCAAATTAAAACCATTTTGCAGTTTCTAATGGTTTTTTATAAAAAATGGTTTGGTTTAAAACCAGAACTGCTAAAATGGATTGGTTCTTGAAATATGGTAACCATGCACACCCCTGGTTTTAAACCCCCTCTATTTTTACGATAAATCATGCAGTTTTTTATAGCTTCTGAACCTGCAAAAAATACACGTTAGCAACACATGAAAGCAACCCAGATCCACTAAACATGAGGCCCTGAGTTCATTGGTGGTATTAGTTTCTTTGTTTGATGCTTGTAGCTATAGATTCGAAGGTATTAAAGTTTAAGCATGCATGAACATCCATTAATGGTGTTGAGTGATTCTCACGTGGGAACTATTATGTCAAGGCCCAGATCACCCATATATGTCCCCATAAACATGTTAGGATGGTTAGTTTGTATGGATATTAATTGCAAATATGAAAACGAAAGTTAATGCATATATACATGAAGAACACTTGTATGCACTATACGACTCTCATGGGCCTATATTTAGAGTTCAATCTTACTCTATGATGTTTGATAAGATGATTAGAAAGCTTGGTATGTATTAATATTGATTGGAGAATTGAATTTGAAATTTTACAAAGTTATGGAAATTTGAGAGAATTTTTTGATATTTCTTGGCTATACTCTTGCTATATTTCGTGTCTCCCTTTGTTGTGGAGGTATGCTGCTCCTTTTATAGCCCATAGGCTGCTTGGAAGTGAAGCAAGAAGCCTTGTTGCCTTTGTTGAAAGTTTGGTTTTTAAAATATTAAAAACCTTGAATTTTTGACCAATCCTTGACTCCATTCAATGCTCTTGCCTTGGGCATCAATTTTCTGCAGAAAAATGAAGACTTTGGAGGTGTGTCATACTTGGAGATCAAGCCATCAATTATCCATGCAATTTCCTTTAATTTTAATCTTAAAATAAGATAAAATTATGTCAAAAATGGATAATATAGATGTGGGCTTTGTCTTGGTCGTGGGAGGCCCATAGTAACATGGCAAAGGTGTTTGGACCACAAAAACTTGGCATCTTTTGGAAAAAAAACATTTTTGAGCAATGTTGATTTCATGCATTTTCCCAAAATTTAGCCAACTTCAACAAGGTGTAAATCCTTCAATTTTTGTCATATGAAGGAGATCTTGCACTTTTTGGAAACCTCAAAGAGTCCTCTAACCAATGTCTTTGGTCTCATGTCAAAATGATATTTGGTTCTCCTTGTGTGTCCTTTTGAAAAAAGTGTCTTTTTGTTGACTTTGAAAATGACCTGTAATGTCTTTGGCCATATTTTTCAAATGGTGAATGCAATGACCATGGGATCAATTGCATTTGAAAGATAATTGAATTTCCTTCAAAATGAGCTTTGGTTGGCATTTTTTGGATGAAGGATGAGAGAGTTATGATCAGTCAAAGTTGAGTTGACTTTTCAGGCAAAAACCCTAATTTTGAATCTTAGGGTTTTGTTGATTTTTGATCTTTCCTTGATGAATTGTGATCATCCAATGATCAAATGTTGAATCCTTTGACAAAATATGGATTTTGACAAAAAATTTCATTTTTGACTGTCAGTTGACTTTTTTGGTCAAACGGGTCGTCTGTTGACTGTTTGAGCTGCTGACGGTGCGTCTGAGTGAATTGAAGTTTGAAAATTTGTATGATGGTACTTTGAGATGTATGGATGTATATGGAATCCACTTGAGCTCTCAAAACTTGTTGCTCCTGTTAAAACAAAAAACCCTGATTAGGGACTGTCTGTATAGGAGGCAGTTAAGCGTACCTGATTTTTGTGCAGTGCTGAGTTTCTGCTAATCGTGTGATATTCAGAAGACTTCTAACACAAAAATCTTTGAAAATTTGAATTGTGAATGATTGATTTGATTGATTGTACAAAACACTGAGAGTTGTACTGTCTGCAGTTTGTCTGTCAACTGACTGTTCGTGTACTGAAGCAGCAGTTAAAGTGAAAAAGTCAACTGTCAAAGTTAATTTTCTTTTCTTTTTTGTTGTTATTTTTGTCTTTGTTTTGTGTGAAGCATGAAAATTTATTTACATGACTTGTTAGAAACAGAAACATAATAAATAACTGATATTTACGGTATGCGGGCAAAATTACCGATAATAACCTGAAAATTGTTTACTGCACAGAAATAGAAATATTTGACTGGCAGAAAACACACAAGTTAAGATTTGATTTTTGAAAAAGAGATTTGAAAAGATTTTGAAAATAATGGAATATAGTACAAAAGTTAGTGGGAAACCAAAAACAATTGTTACCAGTATAGTGTGAGTTTCCTGCTTCTGCGCCTGCAAAAAGAGTTAACTCTGCATGATTGTGTTAGTACTATTTATCTGTAAATAAATAAATAGTATTTGTGATGTAATGAACAGTATTTGGCGTTTGCGTAAGAATAAATTCCTCTGTAAGCCAAGCTACTGTATAAGAAAAGTTTCTGAAATTTAAGTACTTCATATGCTAGGATATTTGAAATAAAAATCCATGATTATATGAAACTCTTAATTTTCAGATTGGAGTTTTCTTGAAAAAAGATGTGGGCAAATTTTGGGGTATAACAGTTGCCCCTATTCAATCTTCTTAAACCTGAAGAGATTGTCTGAAATCTGAAGGTAGAAGATGATTGAATAATTAGATGCCCTGAAAATTTGCACTTACCTTGATCAGAAGAGATGTTGGAAGCTGCATTTGAATGTTGTCTGCGAAATGTTGTTGGCAGATTGAAACATTACCTGAGATGGGCTTTTCAGATGCCATCTGGAAAATGTGTTGAGGGTTTGTTCATCAGAATGAATCCATTGATTATATCTTGATGAAGGACTTGAAAGTTGATCATTGTGGAACCGTCTGAGGTATCACTTTAGATCTGCAAGATTAGATCGTTCTGGAACCGTCAGAGGTATCGCCTTAGATCTGCAATGTTAGATCGTTCTGGAACCGTCGGAGGTATCGCCTTAGATCTGCAATGTTAGATCGTTCTGGAACCGTCTGAGGTATCGCTTTAGATCTGTGATGCTAGATCGTTCTGGAACCGTCTGAGGTATCGACTTTGATCTGTGATGCTAGATCGTTTTGGAACCGTCTGAGGTATCGACTTTGATCTGTAATGTTAGATCGTTCTGGAACCGTCTGAGGTATAGCCTTAGATCTGCAATGTTAGATCGTTCTGGAACCGTTTGAGGTATCGCCTTAGATCTGTAATGTTAGATCGTTCTGGAACCGTTTGAGGTATCGCCTTAGATCTGTAATGCTTGTTGATAAATGAGTTGAGAATGAGAGTTCTTCAGAGTGAATCTTTGGTTTGATTGTATCTGAAAGGACTACATGTGATTGAGAACATCTTTGTTGAAGACATCTGTCTACCTGAAAAATCAAGTTAATAATATGCGATGTCTATGATGCATGTATGATATGAGATCCTCGAGCTAGAGGAGAAATATGCAAGTTATGTTGTGTATGAATATGCGTATGATGCATGATTGTGAATGTGAATATGAGTGTGAATGTGATGCATGGTTTATGCAGCTTAGAGCGTGTCAAGCTCCTGATTGGGAAAATAAATCCCAGCTTAGTCGTCAAGAAATGAAGGCATTGTGATTGGGAAAATAAATCCCTGCTAGCCATTTGGAAGTGAAGGCATCGTGGTTGTTGATGATCTTCTGTCTCGCTTGAGTACCCTGGGTTGGGGAAATTCTTTGAGAACCAGGATGTTCTTATTGAAGGATCTTTGATTACTGCTCGGGGATGAACAGTAGTTTTGAGAGTTCGGACTGTGACGCCCTTTGGAGTGGGAATGAGGAAGATGCATAATCCTCCGATGCACTATCTGACCAAGTTTGGGTGCGGAGATCACACCTTCTGAAGACAGTAATCTGGAACAACCCTGCTGGGGAATAAGACTTCTTTCGAAAGAAAAATCTTTTTGAGGGATTTGTTGAGGAATGTGTCTCCATTGGGGAAACTTCCTTCTGATGCTGGTTTAGGATAATGTCCAAATAATTGGGACATGTCCGGAATGCTATTCCTGTTTTTCCTGGTAAACATCAATCATATTCAAATGCATATGTTCATTCAAAATATCATTGGGATGCTCGCGTATTCAAAACAGAAAAAATGAAAATGTTAGTTATAAGCTGCATTGATTTTTGAAAAGGTGCCGTGATAGGCGGATTAGTATAGGGAGACAACAATCCTAGAAGTAGGAAATTGTCAGAAAGTTTTGAAAAGTATTTATGAAAAGAAATAGCTATGTGAGAACGATCCAGTCAAGTTTCAATTCTGCTATTGCCAATCTGTCTTCGAGCATCTCATCCCTCACTTGTTGGAAGAAAGTGATTGGACTGATCGGTGTCTTTGAGGTGTTGAACCTTGTCGGTGAGTAGGCAGCTGAGCGGGACATAGTTGTATGCTTTATTCCCTAATTTTTGCCTAGGCTGCCCTTTCAGGTTTTCAGCCTACCGGGATTGTATTTGTTTTGTCTCTAATTTTTGCCTGGATCGCCCTTTCGGGTTTTCAATCCACCGAGACGCTCATTTTTGCCTAAGTTGCCCTTTCAGGTTTTCAACTTAGCGAGCTGTATTTTTTTTTTAAGCAAAGTACTTTTTGACTATGTCCGCATTCACAGGGTGTGGGAAATCCTCGCCATCCATGGTGGTAAGCAACATGGCACCGCCGGAGAATATTTTCTTGATTATGAATGGTCCCTCGTAGGTGGGGGTCCATTTGCCTCTGGGATCACCTTGTGGTAAGATGATGCGTTTGATAACCAAGCCACCAGTTTGGTATGCTTGACTTTTGACTTTCTTGTTGAATGCTTTGATCATGCGCTTTTGGTATAGCTGGCCATGACAGATAGCTGCAAGTCTTTTCTCATCGATCAAGTGTATTTGGTCGAATCGAGTTTGAATCCAATCGTCTTCGTCTAGATCGGCTTCTTTCATGATCCTTAAGGAAGGAATCTGGATTTCGATTGGGAGAACTGCTTCCATACCGTAGACTAACGAGAATGGAGTTGCCCCTGTTGAAGTACGCGCAGATGTGCGATAACCATGAAGAGCAAAAGGTAACATCTCATGCCAGTCTTTGTAGGTTACTGTCATCTTTTGTATGATTTTCTTGATGTTTTTGTTGGCGGCTTCGACAGCGCCGTTCATCTTTGGTCGATATGGAGAAGAATTATGATGTTTGATCTGGAACTGCGTGCAGAGTTCAGTAATCATTTTGTTGTTTAGATTCGTGCCATTGTCAGTGATGATCCTTTCGGGGATGCCGTACCGACAAATGAGATTGTGCTTGATAAACCTGGCTACCACATTCTTGGTGACAGAAGCATATGAAGCTGCCTCTACCCACTTTGTGAAGTAGTCAATAGCGACCAGGATAAAGCGATGTCCGTTGGAAGCAGTAGGTTTGATTTCTCCAATCATATCAATACCCCACATTGCGAAAGGCCAAGGAGCCGTCAGAACGTTTAATGGAACTGGAGGTACATGCACTTTGTCGGCATATATCTGGCATTTGTGACAAGTTTTGGAATGATGATGGCAATCTGTCTCCATGGTAGACCAGTAGTAACCTGCTCTCAAGATCTTTTTAGCCATTGTATGTCCGTTGGAATGAGTACCGAAGGTACCATTGTGTATGTCTTCCATGATTTGTTCTGCTTCCTTCTTGTTTACGCAACGAAGTAAAGTCGAGTCATGGTTGCGCTTGTACAAAGTTCCATTGCTTAGGAAGAATTTGGAGGCAAATCTCCTTAGAAACTTTCTGTCGTTAATAGATGCCCCTTCAGGGTACTCCTGGGTTTCGAGATACCTTTGTATTTCATGGAACCATGATTTGTCTTCCATTTGTTTGGTATCGATCTCATTGCAATAGGCTGGTTCGTCTTGCCTGTAAATGGTGATCATAGGAGCTTCGTCGTCCCAATTGACTTTGAACATGGATGACATGGTAGCTAAGGCATCAGCTAGTTGATTTTCTTCGCGTGGGATGTGTCCGAAAGTGATCTCCTCGAAGTAAGGAATCAAACTCAACACATGTTCTTTGTATGGAATTAGATTTGGGTGCTTTGTGTCCCATTCCCCTTTGACTTGGTAGATTACCAAGGCCGAGTCTCCGTAGACTTCAAGGAATTTGATTTTTAGATCAATTGCAGCTTTGAGACCCAGAATGCATGCTTCGTATTCGGCTATGTTGTTGGTGCAATTGAAACACAATCTGGCGGTGAAGGGTGTATGACCTCCTGTGGGGGAAATGATCACAGCTCCGATGCCATTGCCGAGCGCATTAGAAGCTCCGTCAAAAACCATAGTCCATCGGGATCCTGGTTGTTTGTAGTCATTGACTAGCATAATGTCTTCGTCTGGGAAGTCAAAGTTCAATGCCTGATAATCATCTACTGCTTGATGAGCTAAATGATCAGCTACCACACTTCCTTTGATTGCTTTTTGCGAAGTGTATTGAATGTCATATTCTGTTAGGATCATTTGCCATCTTGCAATCCTTCCAGAGAGAGCAGGTTTTTCGAACACGTATTTGATTGGATCCATCTTGGAGATCAGGAAAGTGGTGTGATTTAGCATATACTGTCTTAGTCGGCGAGCCGCCCATGCTAAGGCACAGCAAGTTTTTTCGAGTAGTGAGTATCTTGTTTCACAATCGGTAAACTTTTTGCTAAGATAGTAGATTGCGTGCTCCTTTCGACCGGAATCGTCATGTTGTCCGAGTACACACCCCATTGAATCTTCTAACACAGTTAGGTACATTATCAGAGGTCTGCCTTCCATAGGAGGTAACAAGATTGGCGGTTTTTGAAGGTATTCTTTGATTTTATCAAAGGCTAACTGGCATTTGTCATTCCATCTTTCCACTTGATCTTTCTTCAGTAATTTGAAGATTGGCACACAAGTAGGAGTCATATGGGCAATGAATCTGGCTATGTAGTTTAGACGTCCCAAGAATCCTCTGACTTGTTTCTCGGTACGGGGTATAGGCATTTCTTGAATGGCTTTGACCTTGGCAGGATCAACCTCAATACCTTTACTGCTGACGATGAAACCTAAGAGTTTACCGGATCTTACTCCAAAGGTACACTTGTTCGGGTTCAGTCGCAATCTGTATTTCTTGAGTCTGTCAAACAGCTTGTGTAAATGACTCAAATGTTCTTCTTCGGTGTTGGATTTTGCGATCATGTCATCGACATACACCTCTATTTCCTGATGAATCATATCATGAAATAGTGTTACCATTGCTCGTTGGTAGGTAGCTCCAGCATTTTTTAGACCAAAGGGCATTACTTTGTAACAAAAGGTTCCCCAGGGAGTTGTGAAGGTTGTTTTTTCCATGTCTTCGGGTGCCATCTTGATTTGATTGTACCCTGAGAATCCGTCCATAAAGGAGAATACCTTGCATTGTGCGGTATTGTCAACTAGTACATCGATGTGCGGTAAAGGGAAATCATCTTTAGGGCTTGCCCGGTTCAGATCTCTGTAGTCTACACACATTCTGACTTTCCCGTCTTTTTTGGGTACAGGCACGATGTTAGCTATCCAAGGAGGATAACTTACAACTTTTAGGAATCCGGCATTGAATTGTTTTTCAACCTCGTCTTTGATCTTTTTTGACATATCAGGCTTACTCCTTCGCAGTCTCTGTTTGACCGGAGTGCTTCCTTCTTTGATTGGCAGGCGATGAACTACAATGTCCGTGTCAAGGCCAGGCATATCTTGATAAGACCAGGCGAATATCTCGGCGTAGTCTTGCAACAATTGAATCAGTCTTTGCTTGACACTGTTTTCTAAGTCAGCCCCAATTCTGACCTCTTTCTTTTCTTCGTCACTGCCCAAGTTGATGACCTCAATCGGCTCCTCATGAGGCTGTATGGCTTTTTCTTCTTGTTCTAGAAGTCTTGCAATTTCTCTTGGCACTTCACAATCTTCCTCACTTTCGTCCTCAGTTTGGTAGATCGGATTTTCAAAGTCATGACGGGCAATAGCAGAGTCGTTATTGACTGGATCCAGCGTGTATGTGAATCTGCATGGTAGATATGTGAGTGTGTATGAAGAGAAAAACATAGCTATTTGAAAGCGAATAAAGAAAGAAAAAGGATCACAAAATTTTGAACATGCAAGCATCCCATGATTTTATTGAATGCACATAATCATGATATGACAAACCCTTTTTATAGAAGGACCGTTGTGCTAAGGCACACGGCTTTCAAGCTCATGGTTCGATTGTTCAGGAACCACTTTTATCTTTGCACAAAGAAAACAGGAAATGGCATTTACTCCTGATCAAAGGAGATCACATCCTCTGCTTTCCAGTTGTTCAATCAGGGAGCACCCAGCTGTTCCAGTTGCAGTTGTTCTTTTCGTCTTCCGTAGCATTGATTCCGCTAGTGGGAAAATGCGTAGGTAATTCCTCAGGATAAGTTGGATGATTTGTTGGATATGAGAATCCAGGTGGAGGTCCCTCTATTGGCTGAGCGAGATGCTCGATAAAGCCGTCCCATGCAGTAGGAATGATGTTTTGAATAGAGACTTGTGCATCCTGATAAGGAGTGTACTGTGACAGAAAATAACCTTCGTTGTTTGGCATCTTCCTGGCTTCTTCAAGAGCGAAGTTGTCGTCGTACTGTTCGTCCCATCCAGTCGGGACAATGTCTTTGATGGGAGTTGAAAAGCTCGGAGGAGCGGAATATTTCACCATATAGTCGTATTTGCCGCTGGGTTCTCCTAGCGTGTCCCATACTTCTTTGGGTGGATTTTGATATTGCTGAGTGACGGGACTTGTGATACTTCCGTCATTTTGATTACCCTCTTCTGTTGGAGTAAGATCTTCCAGAGCAATGTAAGAATTCTGAGGTGTGATATACTGGTAGTTGTAACCGTCATTTGGTCCTCCCACAGCATCCCACATTCCCATGGTAATGGGTGGAATTTCGTCTGGATATGGCTGAATGATGTGGTTCAAGTATGTCCCTTCATCATCAATGGCGTTTACTTCTTGGCTGGCGAAGTGTGATATTAACCCTTCAGAGCGAGGATTTTGATCATTCTTTTGATTTTCACCATTATAGCCCAGACCTAGCTTGTCGGACTTGTAGGGTATATCAGGGAGTTGTCCCCACACTGTGCGATCACCCTGTTCAATCATGGCTTTGGCATCTTTGAGAGAAGCCATAGTTGTAGCTGGAGTAGCAGGAATATGCTTGGTGGTAGAGATATCTGGAGATACAACCTCAAAAGCTTGATACGGAGTTTCGATGGATTCGCCCTCCATCTCAACATACTTGTCGTTGCTCAAGTGACTGACCATATATTCTTCTTCGCCATAGACTGTGACAACCTTTCCTTTTACTGGGTATTTTAACTTCTGATGCAGGGTAGAAGTTACAGCGTTTGCCCCATGTATCCAAGGGCGTCCTAGTAAACAGGAGTATGTTGGAAGAACGTCTATTACGGAAAAGATAACATCGAAAGTTTGAGAGCCCACTCTGATTGGGAGCTTAACTTCTCCGTACACCGTTCTTGTTGACCCATCGAAGGCTCTTACAACCACATCACTTGGTTGTAGCACAACTCCTTTGAAGTCAAGTTTTTCCAGTATTACCTTTGGTAACACGTTTAGAGAGGAACCATTGTCTATTAGCACATGAGACAGAGTGGTGCCGTTGCATTCGATAGAGATGTGCAGGGCCTTGTTGTGATTTCTTCCAGCAGGAGTTAGATCCACATCAGAGAAACCAAGACCATTGGGCACTGTAAGACTGGCGACACAATTCTCAAATTGGTCGATTGGGATTTCTTGAGGCACATGCGCAGCTTGAAGGAACTTCATTAGAGCTTTAGCATGAGCTTCTGAATATTTTAGCAGAGATAACATTGAGATTTTTGAAGCAGTATGCCCCAGTTGTTCGACAATATTGTAATCACTTTTGCAGATGATTTTCAATATTTCGTCCATCTCTTGCTTTGATGGATCCTCAGCAGTGATCTCTACCGGATTTTGAACTGGTTCGATCAGTGGCTCTTTGCCTCGAGTGTTGATATCTGGAATAGGAATTGGAACCTGGATTGGACTAGCAGCAATATTTGGAGAAATTTCTGGTGAAAAGATTCTTCCACTTCTCGTGATCTTGCTAGTGCCTGCAATGTTACTTACAGCTGAAGTAGTTAGTGTTGCGTCCTCTTTAGTCGAGGGATCCTGCTTAACTCCATGAATGTAAACATTAGTGTCATATCCCCATGGGACAGCTTTGTCTGAGGAGTATGGAAATGGAGTTGGTCTAGCAATGACTACTGATGCCACTTTGAGTGTAGCAGAAAGTTTGAATGGAGCCTTGGTAGAGATTTTGAATGGTAAGCTGGAGATCACTGAGACGTCTTCCATTCTTATCCCGTTGGCAAAGACTTTGCCCAACATGTCCATAGAAGGGAGCCTCTCAAACATAATGATACGGCGATCCATGTGTTTTTGAATTCCCATCTTTAGATTTTCACAACCATTGGGTTGGCGTGAGCAATAAAAGCAGTCGGGATCACAACCTGGAAAGTAACCAGCTTGGATGAACTTTCTTTTGACTTCGAGGAGTGGAATTGATACTTCGTTCACATCATAAATGTAAACTGTGTCTATGATAGCATTAACAGTTTTGTCATGCTTTGGCATAGGTGCTGTGATGACATTTGGAGTTTCTGGAGGATCGAACTCAATTTCTCCAGCATCTATCATGTCTTGGATTTTATTTTTCAGGGCCCAGCAGTGATCTGCGTCATGTCCTGGACAGTTTGAATGATAGGCACATGTTGCATCAGGGCGATAATTCAGAGAAGAAGTATTGACATTCTTCGGAGGACCCCTTAATGTGATCAGATCCGCTTTAAGCAAGTGCTGCAATGCCTGAGAGATTGGCATGTTGATTTTGGTGAAAGTTCTTCTTGGTGCATCTGGTCGATGCGTATATTTTGGCTGTTGATCTTTTTGAGGTGCAGATGCGGAGATCATAACTGCCCCTACAGATTGATGCTGATCACTTTTGTGACTTGTCTGAATTTGCGCTGTATTGACCTCATTTCTGATGGGCCTTTTTGTAGTACCAGAGGAGGATCCTACTTGAATTTTTCCATTTCGAATGCCACTTTCGACACGTTCTCCGGTCAGTATTAGGTCAGTGAAACCTGATGATGAACTTCCCAGCAAATGGCTATAGAATGGGCCAGTTAAAGTGCCCATGAACATGTCAACTAGTTCGCGATCAGATAAGGGTGGTTGAACCCTTCCAGCCATATCTCTCCACTTTTGTGCATACTCTTTGAAACTTTCTTTTGGTCCCATAGACATGCCTCGCAATTGAGTACGAGTGGGTGTAAGATCAGCATTGTATTGGTACTGTTTGTAAAAAGCAGCAGCTAATTCTTCCCAAGTATGAACCTTGGTATTTTCTAGCTGGTAGTACCATTCGAGTTGTGTACCCGACAGACTTTCTTGGAAGAAGTGAATCCACAATTTGTTATCTGTTGTATGAGGTTGTATCTTCCTCACATAGGATCTCAGATGTAGTTTCGGGCAAGAAACTCCATCATATTTTGCAAAGACCGGAACTTTGAATTTTGGAGGGATAACAACATCCGAGATGAGCCCCAGATCATTGAAATCTAAGCCAGGTATTTTTTGTATCTCCATAGCTTTCATACGATCTTCCAGCTGTTGGTATTTTTCATCATCAGGTTCGTCCCCAGAGTGATCATCTCCTTCATTTGAAGAGAGAGAGGGTTTAGCAGAACCCTGGTTGCTTTGATTGTCTTCTTGTTCATCATCACCGACTGTTTCAGGGATCGGTGGCTTTGTGAACTTTTTGACTGGAATTTTGATCTTTCTTCTCAGGTGACTCACACCTACAGATCCTTTAGGCTTCTTTTTCTTCTTGATTATCAGGGCTTTCAGTTCTTGCTGCCCCTTTGCCAGTTCCAGAATTGCCACTTGAACTTGGGCATTCTGTGCTTCGAGATTCTTGATACTTGCCTCGGATTCCATCTCTTCTGACTGAAATAAACAGCGAGAAGATGAGAAATCCGTCATGTGAACCTGTTATGAAATGTGTATGACTGGATGCCATGTGTATGCAATGTATGAAATGCAAATGCAATGTATATGAATGCAATGTATGAAATGTATATGCAATGCATGAAGTGAAATGTGTGTGCAATTTTTCAAGGATCTTAGAGTTTAGATTTGTTAAAGAAGAAACAAACGTTAGTTAATCAATTTATTTCTTTTTTCTTTTTCTGCTTCTTTTTTTTTTTTTGCTTCTTTTTTATTTGCCTCATTTGGGCTTACAAGACAGAAATAAAATGGAATGATCCTTCAAGTCTCCCGTGAACGCTTTCTCTTTGCCCCCAGGAATGCGTTGATTCTTTGTTCTTCTTGAAGCTGTCTGGTGAGCTCGAATAGCCTTCTCTCATAGTCCTGACAGTGTTCTTTGAAGGTGTCTCTTTCCTCTTTGAGTTGAACCCAGGATTTTTGCAACTCTTCCAAGTCAGTTGGCATATCCGGGTGTAGAATAACTTGAGGTTCGTAACCTTCGACTTCTGATTCGATAGTCACAGGTAGAACAGCGGGATAGGGCATCATGAGTTTTTGAGCATGAGTACGCACCCATCTGAGGTAAAGTTCCATAGGAATAGAATTCCATTGCCCCAGAGTTTTGCTTTCTATTCTATAGACACTGTCCCAAGCCTGTATGAATCTTCGTCGGTGTCTGTGAGAATCATTCTCGTAATCAAACACAATGCCACGGATAATCATGTCATGAGGACCGTTGCTTCTTGCATATCCGAATTGGCGTAGAGCTAGAGAGGGATTGTAAGTGATACCTCCTTTAATGCCAAGGAGTGGCACATTAGGGTATTCTCCACAATGATCAATGATAGTAATGTCTCTTTGAAAGAAGTTGTTCCATCGGATATCTAAATGAGATAAAGACATGATTCTGTAAGACCATTGTGCTCTTTGTTCATTTCTCAGTACTGATCGGGGAAGATGACATGTAAACCACCTAGCCAGCAGTGGTATACAGCACATGAGAGTTCCTCGCTTCTTCGTGGTACGAGTGTGTAGAGAGTGTAGGATGTCTCCCAGCAATGTTGGTACCGGGTTGCGAATTAGGAAAAGGTTGATGATGTGTACACTTATGAACTGGTCGGAATTAGGGAACAAAACCAACCCATAGATCAAAAGAGCCATAACTTCTTCAAAAGCTGGATAACTTTTGTTTTCTAGCAGTAGTCGAGCCTTTTCCAGTAAGAATTTGGCAAGCAAACCCTCAACTCCACTCTTTATTTCCCAATTGGATTTGATTTCTGACTTTTGCAGATGTAAAGCAGCAGCAATGACTTCAGGTTTTGGTTTTCTTTCTAAACCAGTGAAAGGTAATTGATCTCGGATTGGTAATCCAATTAATTCAGAGAATTCTTCCAAAGTGGGTACCAACTGGTAATCAGGAAATGTGAAGCAATGATGTTCAGGGTCGAAGAACTGGAACAGGACCCGTATCATGTCTTCTTCAAACTTTGAGGTAACCAAATGGAGTAGGTGACCATGCTTTTCAGTGAATTGAGCATTCCTGGGGAATTCTGCTACCAAGACTTTGAGTTCAGATGGCACCGTTGAGATATTGATTCGGATGTAATCTCTGGTGGCGGGAGCCATTACCTGCAAAAACAAAAGTAAACTCTTTGATCCTTGAAATGTGTAGTGAAAAATGATGTGTTTATGATGCAAACATGTGGCACACAAAAACAAATCAAACAATAGCCTTAGGTTTAAAGGCTTGCATGAGGTTGATAGGTGATACCCTCCCCTCTGAAGTTGAGTTGGTTGAAAACCTGTCCTAGAATAGTATTCGGGTTCTATGATCCTTGGAGACAACATCTCAATACGGCGCTCGGACGGCCGATCAAGAATATTCCTCGAGGATAACTAGCTTCGATCAATTTCAAAGCTAGCCACTTAATAGGCCACAAGTCAAGTTCAACTAAAAAGGTTCTAAGACAAATTAGTGTTTAATGACACTTCGGAAGCCTAATATACTCCTTGATCGTTTTCAAGGGACATCAGTATAAACCAAAGTATCGCACTAACGATGACTACCAGATCAACCGTATCGGTACATGCCGTACAGTTTCCTTGGTCTATTGTCATATACTTAAGGTATCTCGAGATTCGGGTTAGAATCTTTCACACAAGCAAAGTACCCAAGCAAACCTGTGAAAAGTAAAGCAATCAGATCAAACAATTGAAAACATCGAAATGATCTATACTCTAAAGGTAACCCCTTTTGAAAACATTTTGAATTTGTATTCCCCAGCAGAGTCGCCAGTTCTGTGGACCGTCCTTTCGGGCCATACCCCTCCGTGGGTGGGATACGTGAACTGACTCTTTTTTGTCGATCGGACGCTTTCGCGTCACTTTTGAAAAAGTTTACAGAGTCGCCACCGACCTTTTATTTTATCCAATGAAGGAAAGGTTTATAAAAGAAACAGAAAAAAGACCTTTGAGAGATTCTGGGTAAGGGGGTAGGTTATACAAAGGGAAGGTGTTAGCACCCTTTGTATCCATGGTTATCCATGGGCTCTTTAGTTTGCTTAGCTCATTTGCTTTACTTTTCAATTGATTCGGAATGCTTTACCTGTGTTTTTGAAATACCTTTGCAAATAGAATTTGTAATGATCCTTGTGCGGATATATACAAATGCTTGTTTATCTTTCGAAAGATGTTTTGAAAAGAACGTTAATTTTGTAATGATCCGTGTCTGGATGTATACAAAATATTGTCTTTTGGAAAGTTTATTTTTGAAAAACAACAGTATATGAGAATTTTGTTTGTTTTGATTTTGAGCAAGCAAACTAGGAGGTCTACCCTGAGTTAGGAGGTCTTTATCCTTGTTCCCTTTAAAAATCTATCCATTCGTCGGATATGAACAAAAGGTTCGATTTTGTACTCGAAACAGTAGAAATGTGACTTTGATTTTGAAAAGAGTGAAAAGGGATTACCCTAGGAGGTGCAAATGTGATTGTGATTGAATTCAGATATTTATCTTTGAAGTTAGTGATCTGACGGTTCAGTTTTATCTTTGACATACACACAGTTTATATGGGTGCTGGAAATTAAAATGCGGAAATGTAAAGTGCAGAAAGTAAATCTACGCTATTACATCGATTGTGCGGGAAATGTAAACTAGCCTATTTACATGAATTTGACATCCTATACATTTATCTAGGAATTTAAATTGCAAGAAATAAAAGGCATGTTTTTGGAGTTTTTTATGATTTATTTTAAAATATAATTAATGCATTATTAATTAATTTAAAATAAAGAAAAGATGAAAATATGATTAAACTTAGAAAATAAGTTTAGAATATGTACAAAATGTTTATTAATTGATTTTAGAACAAAACTAATTTTTTTGGATTTTGGAAATTGTTTTTGGATTTTTTTAAGTTAATTAAAACATAATTATTTAAATAATTACACAAATAATTAAAACTTAAAGAGAAAATTATCCTAAATATGTACAAAATTAGTTTATGATATATAAACAATATTTAATATAAAGAACAATTTTTTTTATGATTTTTTGACTAATTAAAATAATTAATAAGCAAATATATAAATACATACTAATTAATTATGTAAAATATTAAAATTTTGAAGAAAAGTAAAATATTTTTATTTCAGAAAATAATATGTTATTTTAGAAGTTTAAAATATTTTTTGTGGAATTTTTTGAATTTTTAAGCTATTTTAAATTAATTTTGCAAAGAAAATAAAATAAAATAGAAAATAAAATAAAAATAAAAAGGGATACTGATCTGGTGTAGTGATTGAGTGAGAGTCCATGGTGTGGCTGTGTGTTATGGTGCGTTGGATGGTAAGATTGATGAGATCAAGAGTCCAGATTTGTAGGTGCATGATATGATGGTAGGGAACATGTACTGAATTCAAGGAGAATTCAAACTTTCTGACTGGGGCCCACATGTGCACGCGTGGATGGGAGACTGGTTGACCTTCCAATGATGAAGAGCCACGTGAGCGGAGGGAAAAGTCAGCCTTGACTGACGAACCACGCTTGGACGCGTGGTCGTCTTCAACCTCCGTCTCATTCATTTTTTCAAACAGATAGCGGGGGTTTTAAACCCCCTCTATTTTTACGATAAATCATGCAGTTTTTTATAGCTTCTGAACCTGCAAAAAATACACGTTAGCAACACATGAAAGCAACCCAGATCCACTAAACATGAGGCCCTGAGTTCATTGGTGGTATTAGTTTCTTTGTTTGATGCTTGTAGCTATAGATTCGAAGGTATTAAAGTTTAAGCATGCATGAACATCCATTAATGGTGTTGAGTGATTCTCACGTGGGAACTATTATGTCAAGGCCCAGATCACCCATATATGTCCCCATAAACATGTTAGGATGGTTAGTTTGTATGGATATTAATTGCAAATATGAAAACGAAAGTTAATGCATATATACATGAAGAACACTTGTATGCACTATACGACTCTCATGGGCCTATATTTAGAGTTCAATCTTACTCTATGATGTTTGATAAGATGATTAGAAAGCTTGGTATGTATTAATATTGATTGGAGAATTGAATTTGAAATTTTACAAAGTTATGGAAATTTGAGAGAATTTTTTGATATTTCTTGGCTATACTCTTGCTATATTTCGTGTCTCCCTTTGTTGTGGAGGTATGCTGCTCCTTTTATAGCCCATAGGCTGCTTGGAAGTGAAGCAAGAAGCCTTGTTGCCTTTGTTGAAAGTTTGGTTTTTAAAATATTAAAAACCTTGAATTTTTGACCAATCCTTGACTCCATTCAATGCTCTTGCCTTGGGCATCAATTTTCTGCAGAAAAATGAAGACTTTGGAGGTGTGTCATACTTGGAGATCAAGCCATCAATTATCCATGCAATTTCCTTTAATTTTAATCTTAAAATAAGATAAAATTATGTCAAAAATGGATAATATAGATGTGGGCTTTGTCTTGGTCGTGGGAGGCCCATAGTAACATGGCAAAGGTGTTTGGACCACAAAAACTTGGCATCTTTTGGAAAAAAAACATTTTTGAGCAATGTTGATTTCATGCATTTTCCCAAAATTTAGCCAACTTCAACAAGGTGTAAATCCTTCAATTTTTGTCATATGAAGGAGATCTTGCACTTTTTGGAAACCTCAAAGAGTCCTCTAACCAATGTCTTTGGTCTCATGTCAAAATGATATTTGGTTCTCCTTGTGTGTCCTTTTGAAAAAAGTGTCTTTTTGTTGACTTTGAAAATGACCTGTAATGTCTTTGGCCATATTTTTCAAATGGTGAATGCAATGACCATGGGATCAATTGCATTTGAAAGATAATTGAATTTCCTTCAAAATGAGCTTTGGTTGGCATTTTTTGGATGAAGGATGAGAGAGTTATGATCAGTCAAAGTTGAGTTGACTTTTCAGGCAAAAACCCTAATTTTGAATCTTAGGGTTTTGTTGATTTTTGATCTTTCCTTGATGAATTGTGATCATCCAATGATCAAATGTTGAATCCTTTGACAAAATATGGATTTTGACAAAAAATTTCATTTTTGACTGTCAGTTGACTTTTTTGGTCAAACGGGTCGTCTGTTGACTGTTTGAGCTGCTGACGGTGCGTCTGAGTGAATTGAAGTTTGAAAATTTGTATGATGGTACTTTGAGATGTATGGATGTATATGGAATCCACTTGAGCTCTCAAAACTTGTTGCTCCTGTTAAAACAAAAAACCCTGATTAGGGACTGTCTGTATAGGAGGCAGTTAAGCGTACCTGATTTTTGTGCAGTGCTGAGTTTCTGCTAATCGTGTGATATTCAGAAGACTTCTAACACAAAAATCTTTGAAAATTTGAATTGTGAATGATTGATTTGATTGATTGTACAAAACACTGAGAGTTGTACTGTCTGCAGTTTGTCTGTCAACTGACTGTTCGTGTACTGAAGCAGCAGTTAAAGTGAAAAAGTCAACTGTCAAAGTTAATTTTCTTTTCTTTTTTGTTGTTATTTTTGTCTTTGTTTTGTGTGAAGCATGAAAATTTATTTACATGACTTGTTAGAAACAGAAACATAATAAATAACTGATATTTACGGTATGCGGGCAAAATTACCGATAATAACCTGAAAATTGTTTACTGCACAGAAATAGAAATATTTGACTGGCAGAAAACACACAAGTTAAGATTTGATTTTTGAAAAAGAGATTTGAAAAGATTTTGAAAATAATGGAATATAGTACAAAAGTTAGTGGGAAACCAAAAACAATTGTTACCAGTATAGTGTGAGTTTCCTGCTTCTGCGCCTGCAAAAAGAGTTAACTCTGCATGATTGTGTTAGTACTATTTATCTGTAAATAAATAAATAGTATTTGTGATGTAATGAACAGTATTTGGCGTTTGCGTAAGAATAAATTCCTCTGTAAGCCAAGCTACTGTATAAGAAAAGTTTCTGAAATTTAAGTACTTCATATGCTAGGATATTTGAAATAAAAATCCATGATTATATGAAACTCTTAATTTTCAGATTGGAGTTTTCTTGAAAAAAGATGTGGGCAAATTTTGGGGTATAACACACACAATTAACCATCATCAGTTGAATCCCTAACATGGTTAACACCCAGTTGACCATCATCAGTTGAATCCCTAACATGGTTAACACCCAATTGACCATCATTCGTTGAATCCCTGACATGGTTAACACCCAGTTGACCATCACCAGTTCATCTGTAACATGGTTAACACACAGTTGACCATTACCAGTTCATCTGTGACATGTTAACCATGCAGTTGACCATCATCAGTTGAATCCCTGACATGGTTAACACCCAGTTGACCATTACCAGTTCATCTATAACATGTTAACCATGCAGTTGACCATCACCAGTTCATCTGTAACATGGTTAACACACAGTTGACCATTACTAGTTCATATGTAACATGGTTAACACCCAGTTGACCATCATCAATTGAATCCCTGACATGGTTAACACCCAGTTGACCATCACCAGTTGAATCCCTAACATGGTTAACACCCAGTTGACCATCATTAGTTGAATCCCTGACATGGTTAACACCCAATTGACCATCACCAGTTCATCTGTAACATGGTTAACACACAGTTGACCATCATCAGTTGAATCCCTGACATGGTTAACACCCAGTTGACCATCATCAGTTGAATCCCTGACATGGTTAACACCCAGTTGACCATCATCAGTTGAATCCCTAACATGGTTAACACCCAGTTGACCATCATTAGTTGAATCCCTGACATGGTTAACACCCAATTGACCATCACCAGTTCATCTGTAACATGGTTAACACATAGTTGACCATCATCAGTTGAATCCCTGACATGGTTAACACCCAGTTGACCATCACCAGTTCATGTGTAACATGTTAACCATGCAGTTGACCATCATCAGTTGAATCCCTGACATGGTTAACACCCAGTTGACCATCACCAGTTCATCTGTAACATGGTTAACACACAATTAACCATCATTAGTTGAATCCCTGACATGGTTAACACCCAGTTGACCATCACCAGTTCATCGGTAACATGGTTAACACACAGCTGACCATCATTATTTGAATCCCTGACATGGTTAACACCCAGTTGACCATCACCTGTTCATCTGCAACATGGTTAACACACAGTTGACCATCACCAGTTCATCTGTAACATGTTAACCATGCAGTTGACCATCATCAGTTGAATCCCTGACATGGTTAACACCCAGTTGACCATCACCAGTTCATCTGTAACATGGTTAACACACAGCTGACCATTACCAGTTCATCTGTAACATGTTAACCATGCAGTTGACCATCATCAGTTGACTCCCTGACATGGTTAACACCCAGTTGACCATCACCAGTTCATCTATAACATGTTAACCATGCAGTTGACCATCACCAGTTCATCTGTAACATGGTTAACACACAGTTGACCATCACCAGTTCATCTGTAACATGGTTAACACACAATTAACCATCATCCGTTCATCTGTAACATGGTTAACACACAGTTGACCATCACCAGTTCATCTGTAACATGTTAACCATGCAGTTGACCATCATCAGTTGAATCCCTGACATGGTTAACACACAGTTGACCATCATCCGTTCATCTGTAACATGGTTAACACACAGTTGACCATCACCAGTTCATCTGTAACATGGTTAACACCCAGTTGACCATCACCAGTTCATCTGTTGATTCCCTGACATGGTTAACATAGTTTATTATTATTATTATTACTAATATTATTATTAGTAATATTAATATAGTTTATTATTATTATTATTATTACTATTATTATTATGATTATTATGATTATTATTATAGGTCAAAATATTATTATTATGGTTATGGTTATTCAGTAATTAATTTTTTATGTGAATTTTTTTTGTTAAAAAAATTCTATAAATTATCAAGATATACTAAGTATTAAAAAACAATACTTAGTAATGTTATGCATTGTAACAAAGTATAATACTTAAAAACAGACTAAAGCATCAAATCCACTGTACTTAAAAACTTCTCAATAGATTGGATTTATTTATGTGGTCCAATTCTATCAATATAAAGTGGATGGCTGTGATCAATTTGGGTAAAATATAGATCTCATGCACGGTTGTGATCATTTTGTCACTAATAGATATCAACCGGTGATTTAATTCGGACGGCTGATTATATACTCCCTCAACACCCATCGTTGGACCCTATTATACCACTTTAATGTTGGCCACTTTAAATGGAGTTCGAGAATGTTACGTTTTGAAACCATCTCATCCCAAATCCCTTTTCCATTAAACCATGTCATCTTCATCTGTTGCAAACTCCGAAGCGTCCCAAATCCCTGAATGTGGTTGCAATAAACCAATGAAGTTGTTTATATCCAACTCAAGAAATAACCCTAAAAGGAGATATTAGAAATGTGCAAATGTGGAGGTGAGTTTGATTGGAAAATATGCTACACGATTTCGTCTTTTATAATCTGTATTATAAAATGGACTTGGTTAATTTAATAGTGAATATGGTTAATTATGATGTTTTTTAGGCATGGCGATGTTGTAGTTTGTTCATTTGGGATGATGAACTTGATGGTCGACCTCCATATAATCGGAAAATAACCATGGATGCAAGAAATGTAATTCTGGATTCGCACGACGCAACAACACACAGTGGGTCAATATGTTGCAGCTGCTCAGAGCTTTTGAAGGATTTGCATTGCATTGTTAAAGAACTTCGAGACAAGACAGGAGAGCAGATGGAGATGAAACTGCAAAATGAAGGGAAAATGTCCAAGATTTTTAAGACTTTGTTTTTATTTTCTTGGATTATTATTGTCATTGCATATTTTAAAATGTCTGATTAATTTATCTAATGTAATTTCTGGAACAATAACCTAATCTATGGTTTTTAATTTCTAGGTTTATGTTTAAGTTACCAATGTTCTAACTTATTTATTATTTTTTAAGAAAAGAAAACTGATAATGAAAAATGAATACCTGTGTTTGTTTTTAATAAGAAAATGATAATCTTGATTAATTTTAAGTATTTAATATATTGAAAAAACATATCACGCCTATGACAAAGGATTCGATATATCATTACTTGGTAAATCGTAACATTGCAACTTTTCATCTGACCAAAAATTTGGTATATCATTAGTTGGTAAAGGTAACATTGCATGCAAACTGTTCGGTTCTTCCACTTTCTTTCTTTTGCATTCTCTCTCACCGTTTAACTGTTGTTCTTTGCGCAACATCCACTCCAACAACAACACTGGATTTCAGACGACATCATGTCTTCTTCAAATAGGTTAGTATCTGTTCTCTTCGTTTTTAACTCATCTCTGCTTTTCTGATATCCAAATCGAAAGGGTTTTAGGATTCATGTAACATGTGTTTTGTTTATGCCATACAATGTAGCGCAATTTTGTTGATTTAAATGTTATAGATTTTACAAATTTTAGGGTTTTTGGTACACATTTACGGTTTATGTAATTTGTGTTTGTTTATGCCATTGAATACCGCGCAAATTTGTTGATTTAAATATCATAGATTTTACATACTTTAGGGTTTTTGATACAATCTTCAGGATTTTATAAACAATTTTGTTGCATGTTATAATGTTGCAGAGCTGAGAAACTCAATCTTCAACATTTTGACGAAAAGAAACTTCAACAGATGTACCTATGTCATAAGTTGTATCTGAAAAAACGATTGCTCCAGAAAAAAAACATCAGGAAAATGTATAGCTACGAAGAATTTTGTAAACAGTTGGTAGAAGTGTGTAATCTTCGAGCAAAATACGGACTTGATCCACCAAAGGAACCTGCCAAGGAGCTCATTCAAAGTGCTCCAGTCAATACTGGTGTTGATGCAAGAAAAAGTTACCATGCATCTGTTTACAGAGCCTCTCTCCAAAATGCTGCATCCAGGAGGTAACTCTGAAGTGTGTTTTATGAATATGAACATGTATTTTACCATAAAAACCTGTATGATTAGAGAGCAAGTAAGATAATAACGTTTCTTTACTTCATTGGACCATTTGTAGAAGTAATAAACATAGTAAGGTGTCGGGAATAGCGAAGGGAAAGGGTGTAGCTGGCGAGGGGGTTTCCCGACAATGCTGTGTGCAAGAGGTTACCAGTTCTACGATCAACGACAGGCTCTCCGTGGAGGTGGAAGTGTGTAATCTTCGAGCAAAATACAGACTTGATCCACTAAAGGAACCTGCCAAGGAGCTCATTCAAAGTGCTCCAGTCAATACTGGTGTCGATTCAAGAAAAAGCTACCATGCATCTGTTTACAGAGCCTCTCTCCAAAATGCTGCATCCAGGAGGTAACTCTGAAGTGTGTTTTATGAATATGAACATGTATTTTACCATAAAAACCTGTATGATTAGGGAGCAAGTATGATACTAACGTTTCTTTACTTGATTGGACCATGTGTAGGAGTAATAAACATAGTAAGGTGTCGGGAAAAGCGAAGGGAAAGGGTGTAGCTGGCGAGGGGGTTTCCGGACAACGTTGTGTGCAAGAGGTTACCAGTTCTACGATCAACGACAAGCTCTCCGTGGAGAAAGAAAAGAATAAACTTTGGCAGAGCGAAGATAGGTTAATTCGTCCGACCCAAGGTGTGGTGATCGATGAGGGCATGGAAGGCAAACGCAAGAGAGGAGGTCATCGCGAAGTTGATGCCGGAGGTAACGGCAAACTAAAGGGTAAGGCTGTAGGTTCTTCCGAAGCCCCCGACACTCAAAGCGTCGACTATGAATTCACAAGTATATCATCCGACAACAATAGGTAAATATATTTTGAACGTATATTATATTGAAATAAGTTGCTTCGATGTTGAGTTGGAAGTTTCTAAACAAAGTTTATATGATGTTTTGGCTTTGGTACAGGGTGTACACTCCGATCATTGTGAATCAGGATGAAGAGTATTGGGTTAGAGAAGTGTTTGATGCAAAGAAGATGCGCAAGAATGTGATGGTATGTTCTGTTTTTATTTGATTTCCTATAACAGCAGAAGTCAGTTGTTAATTTTAAAGAACCTGACATTCGGTGAAAACCTTTGCAGCAATTTCCAGCAAATGTGATTGATAGCTGCCTTCTCCGCCAATTTTCAAACATTGTTTTACTTGACTGTGATAAGGGTGAACCATACTACTGTGAGATAAAGAAGAGGGAAGAGAAGAAGGAGACATATCTGTGTGGGGCGTGGTTTGATTACGTAAGGAAAGCTGATTTGAAGGTCGGTGACAAACTCCATTTTGTCATCTGATACCCACCGGTGGAGGAAATATTGGTATATGTTGAGCGTAGGGCTGCAACCCTATAGGGGCACCGAGGATGATCAAAGTTGCAATGGTTTTTTTGAAAGATTCTATTTGTAATATTATAATTTTATATTGTAAACAGTGATGGAAGTTTATTAAGTTTTATTTATAATGTTCCAGATACAATGTTAGTTGTGAAGTGAAGTATATTGGGTATTTTGTATGTGTTTGTTAAGTTTTAATGTAAGTGATTGTTATTGCTGGGAAATTTTATGGTTGACCCCAGTTTATTAAGATTGGGCCCTTTTTGTGGTTGTATTAATCATAGCACATTCTGTTGTTTATCTGCATGATTTATATACTTTTTATATAAAAAAGTATTTGTACGGAGTAAGGATCCATGCAAAAACCCATGCAATGCTCAAAATTCAGGGGGTGCAAAAATGAAAAAGCATGAATTATTGGTATGTTAACATAGTTGTTTTGCAACAACACACAGTCATGATACAATATGCAAAGTATTTTCCGGATTAAGGTTTCTGTTACTAATGACCTAATTTGTGGTTGCTGTTGTTCACCTTTCTGTTACTAATGATCTAATTTATGGTTTTCTTGTTGTTGTTGTTTATGCTTTTGTTACTAATGACCTGATTTATCAGAAAACAAATTATTCATTTATAGAAAAAAGAAACTTCTCATCTGAAATATTTGTAGTGAGTAAATTGCTAACTGAATGATGCAAAATGCTAAGATTTAATTTAATATTATACACAAGCAATACAATAATTCATTGCACTACAAAAGTACATTATGAAACTCGACATTTGATTCATTCCAACGCCAAAACAGACAACATCAAAATAAACTACATACCAACTACTTAACAAAACATCAAAGAAAATTACTTTCCATCTTCAACCAAGTTTAATTATACGCCTAAAATTATTCGTATTACATCATAAAACGAACAAACATTCTTGTAGGAGGATCTGCCACAGTGCACTCAAGAACATCACCAGCCCTCAGACGAGTTGCTTTAACATACTCATACCAACCTAAGCAAAGATATCTCTCCCCTGACCTCCTACCAGTCTTCAACACACATGTCAGCAACATTAGATGGAAAGTGTTGCATTTTAAATATGTTTCATAGCACAAAATCATTATCAATACATGCTTCAATATAACATACCAACATGTCGATTAAAATAACCGGTCCAGATTACTTACGAAAACATTTTTTCCTCTTACACAAGCAGCAGTGACACGATAATTGAATGAAATGCCATTTTCTTCGACCACGGGATCACCAAAATTTTCATCCATCTCTTCTTCACCTTCATCACTTTCAATGTCACTGAGATCGACATTCTGTTCAACCTCATCGTAAACGTAATTACCTAAATACTCAGCCCATTGTTCATCCATCCTTCAAAAAGATAAACATGCAACTATTAAAATTACAAAGCAAACAATGAAATTATATGTAAACGCAAATATGTAAGCAAATGATAAACATAATTACGTATCACTTGAAGTCACCGAGTGGGATTCACCACTGGACATTTCTCAAGAGCAATAACACTTAACAATTCACTTTTAAAACAAGATTTTTTTCCTTATGTTATTTTTTCCTCTCTTGGTGGTACTACTACTATATATATTGGAAAAAATATATAGGTATAGTTACACCTAACCTAAACCTCATTCAATGGCATTAACTCTAAGTGAAAAAAAATAGTAATGCATGATGGTAATATAACCACTACTGCACTCATAGAATTAGGTGACTGACAGTAGAACTATTAAATTGTATCAGTGTTGATTTGACTCCACTGAACTTACAAACTATATGCTAGGACACAAAAAAACTATATAGATGCATGTATTCTAACCTAAACCTTGTCATACCAATAAAAATCACCTCCAAATTCATGCCTGGTCAAATTACAGCTACTTCTTTGCTCGTTCAAGTACCACCATTGTTCATCGGTCGTTGTAGCCTACCGAAACACGAACCCGAATTTTCTGCAACTGTCGTTGGATATAATGGGATTAACGGTTGTAAGTGCATTGGATGCTGCACCGGTTGTACCACTGGCAACACGGGTTGCAATCCATACACTGCAGGCATGGGTATGCTTGTGCTTCCAACTTCCGCGCGAGAAGTCGCCGTCACATTAGCGCCACGAGAGTTCGGTGGTTCCGTACATTTATTTTGCACACTACTTCCCCCAATGCGACCTCTTTTTGCATTCTTGTTCTGTTTTAACAAACAAATTATTCTTTTAATACAGATAATAACACGTTATAATTAATACAGCATATCAGTGCTTGTATTAAAAAAAACATAATACCTTCACAACTAGGCTGAATGAATCAGTTACTGGCCGCGACGTCATACCAACATTTTGTTCAAATGGCGCATTTTCCGCAACCTGCAAATTATACAACAGAAACTACTATGTTTATCAAAAGAGCAACAGATTGACTCAAACGAACAGAATATAGCTTTTGAAATTACCAAACAACTCCTTGCATTATGAGTTCTACTATTGCATTTAGAACATCGTCTAATAGCTTTTATGTCATTCTTTTTTTTCTTTGGAGCACCTTTGCTACTCACAATATTTGGATCACCTACGGCTGAGTTCGATGCCAAAATAGGATCGTCCGTACTGCAATACTTTTTTTGTAACATCAGAATATCACCCATTATGTCCCCATAAACACCTTCCTTTTTTGAAGCTTCTCTGCAAAAAACAGTAAATGCAGAACAATATGCACCAAACCGAGCTAGCTCAATCATATTAGGATCATCAGAACCATTACAATTCATGTTCAAGTATTGAATTTTTGCATCCTTCGTCCACCTCGACAAAATCAAACCGGTGGGAATGAGACTAACATGTTCTTCCTTCATGACACCAAACATATGAGAACATGGAATCCCACGAGAATCCCATAACCTACACTCGCATTGAAGTGTTTCACCATCATACACAACCTCTACGTCATAGTTATCACAACAATATTTTGTAAATCGATAAGTCTTAAATCCGTTGTGAATTAACCTTTCCTTAACAATCAATGATCCAGCCTTCACTATTTCATCTCTGACTTCCTTGAAAATCTCCGTAGTATAAACTTTCGCAGCATGGCTCTCAAGGGCACGCAGTTGAGTAGTCATCACAGGTTCTGAAAACATTGATTTAAAATCGGCAATCAGTTCATTGTTTCTATAAGATCTCATAGCCTGATCAAAATTGTGCATAAATTCAAAAATGCAGCCTTTCTTCCTGACATAACTCTTGATGATTGCATTGACGGCTTCACATTGAGACGTAGTTCTTATACGTGCAAAAAACTTCTCACGTAGATATGCAGTTGCCCATAGTGACCTGTTCTCGTACGTTTTTTGAACCCAAGGATTTCCTTCAAGTCCGTTTTCTTTAATTGTTTTTGACCAAAACTCTTCAAATTCATCCTTTGTAAAATTAGAGTACATGGCTTTTTGAAAATCTTTCAAAAATTCCGAGTTCTTTACATTCTCAGCCGCATTCTTGTTCAAATGCCAAGCGCATAAACGATGTGTCGCATCCGGAAACACCTGTTTTATAGATTCCCTCATCGCCCCATCTCCATCTGTTACAACTGCTTCTGGGTATTTATTTTCCATGCACTCTAAAAAACACTCCAACAACCACTTATACGTTTCTGTCGTTTCATCTGACACCAATGCAGCACCAAAAATAACTGTCTGAGAGTGGTGGTTACACCCTGAAAATATAACCAATGGGTAGTTGTATTTGTTCTTCTTGTAAGTCGTGTCGAACGCAATCACATCGCCAAAACAAAAATAGTCAGATCTACTGCTTCCATCAGCCCAAAAAAGGGACTTCATTCGTCCATCCATGCCTACGGCATATTTACCATATAACATGGGATCAGTAGATGACTTCACATTTAGATAATTTATAGCAGCGGCAACGTCACCATCTTTAAAAGTAGCACGCATTTTACTATCAAAATAATTGTACAGATCCTTCTTTGTAAACCCAACACGATCGTGTCCACCCTTCTGAGCAACCATGTACCCCATTATATGACAAGTTCTAATTCCATTTGACTGTAGACCGTCAATCTGAGCTCTATCTGCTGCAGTAATCTCACGATAAATGGGGTGTAAGTGGATAAACCTAGATGGTGTTAATTCATGGTTGTGAGCCTCTTCAAAACATGACACTACATAACTACCCTTCTGGGGGTTGTAATGCACACGAAGCCTAGCGGGACAATTAGTGCGGGTCGTAGGTCTGTGTTCTCTTTTTCTATCAAGCCTCCTTAAGTGTTTTGTATCTCTTAGACGGCGTTTATTGCATACAAACTGCCTCATTATAATTGTTTGTCCACCCCCAGTCGATCTTCTCCTAACATCACTTTTCCTAATGGCAAACCCTTTACATTTAGCATACTTGAAATAAAACAAATTAGCTTCATCAACTGTACCGAATTCCATAGCACGAATTTCATCAGCATTAAGGGCATCAATTTTCACTATTCTATCACCTACAACTGCATCAAATTCATGGAATTTTTCATTGTGACTATCACCATCGCCATCGCCATCACTTGAACTTTGGTACGCACTGGACACCGAATTACTGTCATTGTCCGCTTCAGAATCAGATGTTCCACTGTCACGGTATCGATAGTAGTTGGAATCATAATGGTCGGTGTTTTCCATGGTACACCTGAATTAACACATTTGTTAACACACCAAAAATCAACACAAATCACAGTACATAATTTCCTATTCAAATCAAAGGTACTTAACATAATTGAAATTTCCAAATCATCAAATAGGGAACCCATGTACAGAAAACAATTTCAAGCATCAATCACAATTCCTTATTCCCTTATTAAATCAATCGACCTGATTCAACGGTACCCACCAAAAGTGAAATTTCGTAATCATCAAATATAAAACCCATGTAAATAAAACAGATTCCCAATCCTAAACCATAATTGTAAATAAAACAGATTCCCAATCCTAAACCCTAATTCCCAATTTGAAATCAGTAAATCTTAACTATTCAAACAATTATAACAACCATTTTCTCAGTTACCTTTGCAGCAGCGTGCTCAATACGAACACAAACAGATTTGTGGTCCTGTTACGTTTGACGAACCTGTGAATGGGACGATTACTGTTGTGTTGAGTTTGCAGTGTTGGGAAAAAATCTAAGATGAGACGATAACTGTTGTGTTGAGTTTGTAGTTGGGAAAAAATGCCAAGATGAGATGATGAAGAATTTTTATTTTCAACTTCTGTTCACGATGATGAAGTGAGGGAGATGGAGATGGAGATGAGTTGATTAATTTGTTGAGTTGATTAATTTGTTTTAATTTAATTGATTTTGTTTATAAACATTACATTTTAAAAACAATATTAATATGTTAGGGACTAAGTTGCAATATACAAACTATAAAATTACCACAGTAAGTGACAATAAGGGTCATTTAATGCTTCAGTCCTATGTGGCACTATTAGGGCTTAGGGCTTAATTCTGATTGGTCAGACAGTGACTTCACCACTGAAGTCAAATTGGCAACTGCACCATAGAATTTCTCTATGTACAATGGGGTAGCAAGCAAGCAAGGAAACTATTGAATCCCCATTGTACATAACCTAATAGTATTTTCATTTTTTTAATGATTTTTATTACTTTATGAAAGATAATAATTTCCTTTAACTATTTCAAATATTAAATATAAATATTTTTTTCAACATAACATTAACTACAATTGATCATTATTCCACTAAATAGAGTTATTACATTAATTAATTTTTTCATAATATTTTATTCATTTTTATCAAAATTGTTAATTTTGAGATTTATTTTAATAATTTATTTTATAGTTTTGTTAGATGTTTTTCTACCTTAATTGTTTAACATTTTAAGACAGTAGTTACAAATTTTCTTTCTACATGTCCATATCACTTAAGTCTATTTTCTATCATCTTTTCTACTATAAGTATTATCTCAATTATCTATTTAATATTGTCATTTTTAATTTTATTATGTTTAATTATACCATACATTTAATGCGACATCTTTATCTCCATCACATTAACATTATTCTAGTGCTAATCCTTAGCACCACCACATTTTGTCCCGTGCAACATTGTAGGTTTTACTATAGTCCTATAAAGTTTTCACTTCAACTTGAACGGTACTTTTGTGTCACATAAAACCATTGAAGTCGTCCTTCATTTCAGGCATACTTAAATTTGATGGTTTACATCTCCTTCTATTTATCCATCATTTTGTATTATGAACCCAAAATATTTAAATTGATGACATGTGTGATGATATGGTCTCCAGCTTTTAACTATAGATTAGAAATTTCTTCTCCTTTTATTAAACTTACATTTCCATATACTCTGTCTCGCTTATAATATTAGTATCATAAATTTATAAATAGTATTTGCAATATATGTAGGAACCTAATGAATAATAATTAGATAGTGTTCTTGGCGAGGCAAAGGCCCAAATGAATAAGGCTCAATCCATCTCAAATTCACTCCACTTGACCCTAAGGTATAAGATTTGTTCACATGCTAAGAGTAATGATCTTTGATCTCTACTTTTCACTACACTCGTTTTGAATCTTGAATCTTGAACTGACTTGGACGTTGGAGTGATAATCATGCAGATACACCCCCGCGCTACTGTAAAGGAGATTAGAGTCATCTTCAAGATCGCCAGTTTTCCAACTGCATCCATTTCTGGTTCCTCAACGGAACAATGTTATCGTCTGTGGGAAACGAATTCTGATTCCTATGATTTCCACGATTTTAAATCTAACCTTTGATTTTCTTGTTTGCAACCTCCTCAGGTCATCGAATCAAGAACAAATCAACCTCTAATTCATAGGATCTCCACAAATTCGCATTTTCTTTCCAACTTCATTATTCATAGCCTCCTCATATCTCGCAATCATTAAGCTCTCAAAAGAGAATGCGAAGATCTGTCGCCATCGATTCGATCAATCATCGTTTTTGCTTCAATTCCTCAAAATTCGGATCTCTAATTCTTCCGAGAATTCTGCAAAGTAGCAAAAGGAAGGATCTAAGATCAAGATCTAAGTTTAGGTCGGGGTCTGAAGGAAATCCCACGAAGGTCATGCCGGAGATTCACAAGTTATCTTCTGATCGAACACTATCATCACTTTTCCTCCTACAGGGGTGCTTACCGAGGCGGTTTTATTAGAGTAACTACACGTTCATAGTTAACATTGGGCACAAATCAAGTTCTGAAGCACCTTCTACAGGTACCAAAGGATATGTGACCAGTTGACGAACTTATCTCAGGTTAGGTCTAGTGTACTCCTTATAGCTTGGACAAGTCTTATCTACAAAGGCATGACCGAGGACATCAGATAGAGAGTGGGGCATCCCACCATAGAAACAACATTCGTTAAATGTATCACTCAGCGTGGATAAGATGGCAAGCAAATCTCTGGTGTCGGACCAATATCCCACACCCGACACCGTTGTTCAAAGGAAAGACTGGTGGGGAAGAATGATTCAAACTAAGGCCAAATAAGGCAACATGGACATTTTTATTACAACAATTGCATTTGAGAGTTTTGCATTTAAATTTTTATTAGCATGACATATTGTCATACCCCAAAATTTAACCTATTTTATTTAATATTTTATTCTATTATTTAGCATATTATTATTCTTGTTTGTTTTTATATTTAATTTACAGGAAATTTATAAATAAAATATTAAGGGCAATTCTTTTTCCAAAGGGTGCATGCAAAATAGGGGTGTAAGTTGTTAAAATATTTCTTAGGCCCATTGAATTAGAATCCATGGTATCTTAATATTTATCTTACCTATATATAATTTAAAAAATTGCATTTTTTTATTTTATTAAAATGTTGGTTTTAGTTAAGTAAGTTTTTTAATTATAAAAAAATACGACCTTATCCTCTTCAAAATTAAAATAAACCAATTTTCTAGAACTAATTAGTTTAAATAATAAACATTAGTGACTAAAAAATGTCAAAAAAAATATAGTAACAAAGGGGGGGCGCTTGTGTCCATGTTTTTAGGCTAGATTTTTGTGCTATTTTTATAATAATAAATCAACATAAAAATATAAATTATGATGATTTTTTTTCAATGATAAAAACTGCCACTAGTACACTACAATACTCATTATTATTAATTAATTGTTGTTATAATCTCTTCACGTAAATCATTATAATTATGATTATTATTTTAGTTAACACTTAGTGTCAATGTTAACTTCTAATTGTATTATTGTTAAGTAATATTATTAATCATTATTGTTAAATAATCTATTTTTATTACTATTACTTTATTTTCATTAATTTATTATTAATTTTGACCAAAGTAAAAACTAGGGTTGCTACCTTCTTCTACCTCTAGCGGCGGCCGCCACCCTCCTTCAACCTAATTCTAACCTTAAAATCAGAATCAATAAACAGCAAATTAAATCAAAACACTAAAAAGGAAACAATCGCAATGCATTGATCACAAGCTTTAATCAGAATATCATAACTCATCAAAAGGTTTAATATAATAATCCAAATCTGAAAATTACAACCAAATCGAAATCCGGCCTTAAACTCTAAATTAAGACTATTAAAACCTATTTCCCAATCTAAATAATTTGGAAACTATATAAAACGAAAACTTAGGCTATGTTTGGGAGTTTGGAGGGAAAGGGAGGGAAGGGCTTTGGAAAATAGAAGGAATTGGGTGAAAAGGATAAAAAGATTTTAGGTAGGAGGGTTTTGGAGGGTTTGAATTTATTTATAACACCAAAAACCCCATAAAATGGGGGAGCTCAAAAATTGTATTGAAGGAGGGTTTTGGAAGGTTTTGAAGGGTTTACATAAATTTTCCAAATATCTTTTAGGTTGTTATACTATTTTGAAAATTAAAAATTTAGTAATGATAATAACTCTTTTATCATTTTAAACAAATTCATTTTTTTTAAAAATGTCAAATATTTACCTACATTTTTTTAAAAATTTGTTTTTGGAAGCCTTCCCCTCCCCTCCCCTCCAAACTCCCAAACATAGCCAATAATCTAAGGGGGGAGGACGAAAAAGATTTAAAGAGGAAAAGAAAAGATTAAGAGAAAGAAGGAGTAGAAAAAAGTGAGAAGAGAGCCTTCGAGTTCGCCGATCACCACCGCACCTACCGCCGTTCCGACATACCTGCGAGGAAAAAGAAGGAGGATTAGCCGCGGAAACTAGAGGAGAAATACGAAAAGAATTTCTGGGACGAGGTAAACCGAAAGAACTCTTAGCTTAGGAAATATTGTTGTTAGCATGAGTATTTATGCGATTGATTGTGTTTTTTTTCTCTGAAAAAATATGGGTTACGGGTTTTGTTTATGAATATAGGAAGGGAAGAAGATGAAGATTTTTACATTTTTTTTCTATTTTCTTCGTTGTTTGCAGAGAGTGGGGAGGTGAGAGACCGAAAGGTTAGAGAGAGGATTATTGGATTTGAAATAAAAATTGTAAAAAAAAAATATAAATCATAATTAAAACTCATCTCAAATGTGATTGTGACACGTGGCCACTAAAAGGCCACGTGATTGGTCATATGTGCGGAACCCCACCAAACTTACCATACTCCCTCGTTTAAAACAAACACATGCAGACCATCCGATTAAAATATTCTAGATCTACGTCCACAAATCATGATTTTCTGGACCATTGGATCTGGATCTAACGAACAGAATTTTGCAACCCATCGTAACATCCTACACACACCCTCACCTTGTCCAAACAGATCTTGAATCATATTGGACCAGACATATAATATTTACACCTCCTAAAATTTGCTAATCAACATAAAACACACCCTTTGTTCTTTTAATTAAAATTACTAACCTTTTATTTAATAATCTATTTTAATAATACAACAATTAAACTTTTTTTAAATATTACCTAAACACTTAACGACACATGTTTCTTTTTGATAATTAACCTCTTGAATACCATGTATCAAATACATCTAAATAACTAATTATCCTACTAATTTAGATTAATAGAATTTGTTTAATTTAATATCTAAAAATATAAGAAGGATTCGTTTTACTATTAACTTATTGAAATATTCATAATTCTAAATTACGTTGCTTTGTTTTTATTAATCTTTTTTTATAAAGTTTCATTAAATAACTAATAAAAAAATCTATTTTCTACCATCATACTTCTGATCTATAAAATTATACTTTTAATTTACAAAGTTCTATATACTAATAAAACACCAAAATATCTACTTATAATTTATTAATTATTCAATACACAAAAATACACAAAATAGGGATTGTACACAAAATTATTTTTTATAAAACTACGGACTACGATAACTGCGAACTGCGTGAACTCACTAAAACACACTTCAACATACAAAAATAATGGTGTACAATCCCATAAAAAACACCAACAAACACACCGGACTACGTAGACTCTGATCCTCCATAAGGAGGTACGTAGGCACTTGGCAACAAGGCGAGTCCCCTTTCCCTAAAATTAAGTAGGTTTGGGATTTTATTCTTTAAACTACTGTGCACTTTTAACCACAATTTTTTATATACCATAAACCTTGCCATAAAACTCTTACCCTAGAGACATTTAGAAAACCTTAAGAAAGGTTTAAGGGTGCCTAACACCTTCCCTCGACCCTAATTTCTCAACTTACCTAGAAATTCTTATTAGGTTTTTATCCCATGTTTACCCTTATCTTAGGATAAAATAAAAACATAGGTGGCGACTCTGTAGTTTAAGTTAATAAACTTAAAATTTTAAAGCCGGCCGTAACACATATGTTATTGAAGTTTTTAATGTTATTATTAAGTTCATTACCTAAACCAACTTTATTATATGTGGCTCTTTGATTTCCTAGAAGAAGATTTAAGTTGTCTCTTCCTTTAGTAAACATATCAAGCGTGTTATGTAGAACATCAATTTTGTTTTTCAAAACATCATATTAATACTTAGTAGGTTTAAATGAAGCTTAATGAGAAGAGGAAGAATTTTGACTTAAAATACTTTGTTTCTTTTTAAGGCTATTTATTTCTCCCAACGTGTTTTTATTTTCTTCTTTATGGGAAGAAATAATGGTCTTAGAGGTAGAGGAAAAATATTTTAATTTACTTGATTCTTTATTTAAATTTTGTTCATATGTGAAATAAGTCATCATAAGTTAAGTATGAAGTAACCTCATCATCTTCATGATTTTCAATATCATTATCATCATAATCTATATAGTTTTTCCTTGATTCTTTTTGAAGTTTCTTGAAGTTTCTATGATTTTAATTTTAGTACTTTCTCTGGTTCTGGTTCTGAGGAAGTTTGGTTTTAAGTGCCCTTTCTTTGTGTGTTGATATCATGTAGGAATAAATGAAGACCTCCCTTCATTCTTGTGTTGAACATCTTGTTGCTTGTCATACTTCAAATATTTTGAAGTTTCGGAAGAAAAAAATTTCAAATCATCATCAGAGTCAGAATCTTTTTCTTCCTCGGTCTTGAAAGCTAGACTTTTCTTATTCTTGTTACCTTTTTCATCATCAGCTAGCCTTTTCAGCTCCATTGTGTGTTCCAACAATTTACCAAATAAAGTAGCCAAATCCATGGAATGTAAATCCCTATATTTAGAAATCGCAATGACTTTAGATTTCCAAATACAGCTTAAGCATTTAAGAATTTTTATACCTAATTCATTTTGAAATACTTTACCCAAAGTTTTCATGTGATTCACAATGTGAATAAAGCATTTTGTATATACTGAATATTTTCTTAAGGTTTCATTCTAAGTTCATACGCATAGGTCAATGTGTTCATTCTAACTTTTGTTATCTCAATTGTTCATTCATGAGTAACTTGAAGGTTGTCTCACATTTCTTTTGTAGACTCGTAGTAAAAAATACGCAAAAATTCATTAAGCTCGAAAGCTATAGTGATAATGGTTTTTGCTTTCAAATTGCATTGCATTGCATTTTTCTTTTTCTTCTTTGGTTCAATCATCTCTATCTTTGTTTTTCACAATATTATTAACTTTATGTGTGAGAACAAACACAACAATTTTAAAAATCTTACAAATATCATAATTCATTATTTCTATGAAGATTAACTTCTTCTCTTTTCTCAAAGCATATCCTTCTGCATTAAAGGATGTGATCTAGTATAGTGATTTTTTTGAAGTTATTTCTACCTCCATGGATGATTAGTCTTATAACAGAAGTTAGACTCTGATGCCATTTGTTGTCCAAGTGACTTCAAACACATAAGGGGGCAGGGTGAATTGTGATATTCAAAAATCCAAAAATAATCTATAAAAAACTTTAATTTTGAAAATAGTTTATGTTAGTATAAATAATCAAACAAGTAAATAACAACAGAATAATGGAAAAAAGAAAGAAACACTACAAATGAAAATAAACAACTGAGTATAAATAGATTAGGGATAGAGAGATTGCACCATAGATTTATAAATACTTTACCCAACCACTTGACCCACTCCTGACCCAACCCTTGAAATTTCCACTAAAAACAACTTGAGATTTTACACGGTCATCAAAGTCTCTAACAAAGTCTTTTTACATAAAAACAACTTGAGATTTCCACTAAAAACTACTTTAGATTTTACAACTTGAGTTTCCCCAATATTTTTTCTAGTTTAGCTTGTAACCACCAAAGTCTCTAACAAATATATTACACAAGAGAATCACATTCATGAATAAAATTTATTTCAGTACAACACAACTTTAAGAATGAATTTTCTCTTTCTCACTAAGACAACTCTAATGAAAAATAATTTAGAGAGAAATAGAGTAAAAAGAAGAGTATAAAGGTTTATATTCAGAAAAATAGTGTGAAATAAAATGAAGAAAAACCTCTTTTATTAGAAAAAAATCTGAATTAAGAAAGGAAACAATCCATTAGCCTAATAAATTATATAATCGAATTACCCTAGACGATTATCAATTGATTCACCCAAACATTAAAGGTTTTTAAAATTAATGTCATTAATCAATTAAAATCTCATTAATCAATTAAGAGACGTTATAAGGAGTTTTAATTAGAGCTGTCAAAATGGGCTAGCCCATATGGGCCGGCCCGTCGGACTTGAAAAATCATAAGGTTTGGGCCTTAAAATTAGAGCCCATATTTTTCAGGGCCTTTTAGCCCAGCCCTAAAAAGTCCGCTACCCATTAGGGTTAGCCCATATGGGCCGTGGGTAGCCCATCAGGCCCGCATAATTATAAATTTTAAAAATATATATTAATATTTATATTATCTTACTCCAAAATAGCATATTGATTATTCTTACTTCACTAAATTTTATCTCTATTTTATTCAATCTGTCTCTTTTACAATATTATACATTAATATAATCAACATTTTTTCATCTTATTATATTAATTTTTCTTTGATAATAAATATTCAAGTATTATTTTATACAATTTAGACATATATTGTATTTAGAAACACATTATAGTATTTATAAGAGATAATATAGTACTTAAAAATGTTTAAAATAACATAATTTTTAATTTTATTTATAATAAATATAATGGAGTTTTTATTTTAATTATTTAAATAAAAAACCCCATTTAGGGTCGGGTAGCCCGAAGCCCATTTAGCGCCGGGCTCGGGTAGTAAATCTCGAGCCCATATTATACAGGGCCTTTTTGGCCCAGCCCTGAAAAGTCCAGGGCCGGCCTGTTTAGGGCCGAGTAGCCCATATTGACAGCTCTAATTTTAATCGATTAACCTTAATATGGTAATCAATTAACCAATATAAAATACCTTCCTAATGGTTTAATGAAGCTAGTAAGCAATAATTAAATGTGTGTTTTTAAAGGGTTTTCAAGATTTATCAAATGACAAGAGAAGTTGTTAAAGATTTGTTTATAAGCAACCAATTATATTAGAGATAGAGTACAAGGCGTACTCAAACCTTAACTATAATAATCATTAAAAATTATAATTTAAAATAATATTGAAAACTTTTAAACATATATTTCAAATAATAAAGTAAAAACAAAATATCAATGTATTAATTAAATAATTAATATTTTAAATTATTAAAATTAAGTATTTTAAATTATCATTAGAATAAGTTTGGAGAAAGATTCAGAATGAGTATTAATGTTCAAATTACCCGTCTCATATTCGTATTTTGAAATTGTAGAATATTTCAATTAAAACTTGAATTTAATCGAAACAAAAAAATTTCCGTCAAATTTAAAATGATCTAAAATGGATTTAGACGGTTACTCGCGGATATGAGTTTTATTGCATGTGTTGCACTATTGGTGCACCAAAGAGAGCAAAATGAAGATTTTTCAAATCTACCCAAAAAAAAGTAATCTACCGAAAAACTAATAGTATAGCAAATTAACTTGCAACGGTGGCTCGTAATCCAGAGTTGGGTCTAAAGTTTACCATCCATCCTCCTCCAAGTTGTTTTAAATTATCGTGACATGATATTTTTGAGATGTCACTACCTAATATAATTCTTAATTAGTTATTTGTTTAGAGATTAGCTTTTTCTTTTAATCAAAAATGAAAATAAAAAAATATAATGGCAATAAAACTCAGATTCGTCTATGCATAAGAAAACATTAAAAATTGAATCTCATTTTAACATGCTTCATCCGTTAATCTGTAACCTCAACTGAGTGGTGCTGTGATGGTCTATCATTGCTGACGTAACCCATCTATCTTAACTCAAATTAAGATTGTATTATAATTTATAAAATTATTAAGCTAACATAAAAGGGCATTTGGTCTAGTGGTATGATTCTCGCTTTGGGTGCGAGAGGTCCGGAGTTCGATTCTCCGAATGCCCCATTTTCATTAGGCTTTTTTTGTGAACTGTTGTTTTCTTCTCTTTGAAACTGGTTCAGAGTCTGTTCTCTCTCATTCTGAAGGCGAATGTGACTTTGCTTTGAAAGATATACTTTTGCAATATTTTAATAAGGTATATTGTTAAACGGGCTAGTGATGTTTTGGGCCATTAGATCTTTGCTCATTCCTATGCATACACCCTTCTTTTCTTTTTTTTTTCTTTTTTTTTTTTGAAATTTTACCTTATATTTGTATGGTTCCTCTCCCTCTTACATTTTTTTTAAAAATATTTTAATTTTATCTCTTTCACCTATCAAATAATTTATCATTTAATTTTTATCATCACAATTAATTTTTTTAATTATAAATTTGCGAACTGCTAAATCAAGTCTCGCTATAATTCTACACCGCTAAATCAAGTTTCGTGACTTTAAAAATTAAAGATATAAGTAAAATGATATAAAGGGTATGGTTTTAATTTTTCTTATCTAGTGAAATCAATATGTTTCATAGCCATATTGCTACATGATTTATGTCATTATCTAAATGACATAGAGATATTTGATGTAATCCAATATTATGACAATTCTATAATCATTTGAAGTAATCCAATATTATTACGTAGACAATTCTATAATCCAGAATTTTATACATTCTGGATTAAGCTAACAAAGTTGAATTGTGGGTAGAAAATCAGAAAAGTAGTTGTAAAACTTGAATACTTATGTTACATCATGATTATTCGTAATGTTGACTTATTCTGTCATTTAGTATCTATGTTTAAAATTGGTATAAGGATCATGAGAAGAGAAAAGAAGATACTATTCTAAGATCACTATGAAGGAAGATGAAAATAGTTTCCATGAAGATGTTGGCTTGTTCACTGATTGTTCAACAAGCATAAAAAAAGATTCAACGCATTGAGTTTTGAAAGAACCATATCATTGTTAAACGTTGAATCAGTTATTCAAGAATGTCGAAGTATTAATTTAATCAATGAAGTAGCCAATCACTACTCAATAAGAGGATAATTAAAGATAATTAAAAAATATGTAATTAAAAAATATGTACGGTTCCATTTCATCTAATATTTTGTAAAAGAGTATATGAAAATTCCTTCCATATTTTGTAAAGGAGTATATGAAAATTCCTTCCATACATGCATAAGAAGATGTATCCCTTTGTCTATGATTGATCATATTATACTTTTGTAATGTAGTACCTAATTTCTTGTAATGTAGTACCTAATTTTATGTGTTTCATCAGTGTTTTGCGTGTTATTTATCTGAAGTATGTGTATATCCTATGTATGCATGACATATCTGAGCATTTCATTAATCTGCCTATCTTATTCCTTTGCGCATGTCATTCATCGGCATCAGCTGTTGTCAAATGGCATCATATTTTTCATCAAGCTTTTATCATATGCACTAAAATTTCTTTTGGCATTAAAATTATTTAACATTAAAGTTTTATCATGCATTAACCTCTTCAATCAGCTGTGAGATCACTAGTAAATATTATGAAATGTATTCTGTCATTGCAAACATCTACAATATATAGATATTTGAGCCAAACTAAGGCATTCTAAATTAAAAATATATATATGCAAATTGGCTTTTAAATTGAATTCTCCTAAACATGAAACTGACAATTGATTCCTTCGAAGTTAATGTCTAGTATACCCATTATACATTACTTGAGATTATGCCCAATGAAGCAGAAGCTATATACCTGATAATCATAATTCCTACTAATAAGAAAAATATAAGTCTGAAGGGAAATAGATTCCACAAATGGATTCAAAGCCATATTAACTTCTAGATAGGTCTTCATTTTAATTTGGTTCTCAGCTTTTAAAAGTTCAGAGAAACAATAATAAGTCATAAAACTAAAACAGAGATGATTTAAGTCTAAAACACAAAATTTAACTTTTCTACTCTGCTAGTGTTTACTGTTTGATAGCATAGTAATCCTTGCCAAATTCACTAAAGTATTTAAGTATCCATATACAAGTTTCGGGCGAGAATACAAGAATACAAGCCAGAGTATTTAAGCAGTTACCTACATCTTGCTATATGCTGCAACTAAGACACTATTTCGGGCGACACTGTCTCGCTTTATTCAGAATACGCATAAAAAGGATTAAAAAGAGCAGTAAAGAGTCCATCTGTCTTACCATATAGGTAAAGCAACACATCTTGAAGTGTCCAGGACTCCATATAGTGAGTGTAGCGTGCATCATCAATATATGGTAAACAAGCTGTTAAACAAGACAGTGATCATAAAAAAGAGTGTAACTTTTCTCAACTCAAAGGAGGGAACTCATATAATATACAAATAAGCAAGTAGCAGTTAGCAAAACTTACATCATTGAGATTCCTAACTCAACGCGGATTTGGTGTAACCCAAACTGGAAATCTTAAACGACCATCTGAATTTATTGGATAACTGGCCAACAACTCAACACTTTCATCTGATAAACTATAGATGCCAAAATCGTCTCTCCCAAAAAAATCGTTAGTGAAATAGATAAGATTTGGACGACATCCAGCAAAATCCGCAGCAGAAAAAGAAACACAAGACCTCAGCCCTACAAACAACATGTTTTCGCCCAGAGTATGAATTTCTTCCCAATTTAGCATATTCCAGTTCATCTTTAAAACTCGAAACATTTTTGTATGCGATACATCTATCTCTGGAAAAGACCGAGAGACCAACAACATGACCTCCCCGGAAAACATAACACAGTAAATATCCTTCAATAAGTTGCCAGAGTTTGTCGTCTCAATAATGGAGACTCGAGGACCTTCAACATCACACACCGCTATCATACCTTTCGTGCTCACAACATAAAACAAACCGTTTTTGGATACAACATCAGTCCACACGTGATTTTCATTCACACTAAAGAGACACCAAGAATCACAGCTCTTTTTACAAAATGCCAACTGACTGAAATTTAGAATGGAGAATGCAGCGAAGTCGTGGCTAAGCGAGGGGCTAGACGACAAGACAACTTTGTAAAGGAAATTGTTATTATTAGATTCCAAAGGCTTTCTGACAAACTCTGGCAAAGTGTAGAGGGAAGGAAGAGAAAGTGTGACGTGTGTTATAGGGTTGAGAAGACGAACCTCGGAGATTTCATGGAGAATGATTAGCCAGCCAAAAGAAGAGCCACAGATAAGAGTGTTGTGAGAAGAAGATAGAGGGAGATTGAGGTGGTGGAATTTGTGGGTGGATGGATCAAAGAAGGTAGTGTGAGAAAGCATGAGCCATGGGAATTGAGGTGGTAGATGGAGAGGAGTTTTTGGAACATAGGAATTCCAGGTGCGACAGACGCATCGGAATCGAAGATAGTCGGAGTAGAGTGTCAACTTTTTAGATATGAATTCAATGATATCTTGTGGTAACTCAGCCCACTCTTTTATTGGAAACGGGGGAACACCAAGAACTGTTTTGCTATCAATCATCATGCTACTGGATTGCTTGTCAATCAAGAAATGTCCCCTATAATGGAAAAGAAATGAAAATGATGAGTCTCTTTAGAAACTTTTCCTCACAAGTAACACAATAACAGTTACAGTAATCTAAATCAACAATAGTTCATTTGTTCTTGATTCATCAATACTATGAAATGCTACAAATGATAAACCCTAAATATCATGAATTGAAATCATCAACAGAATACAAGTAATGGAAACGGCTACACATTTGTATATACAAAGGAATGAGATGAAAAGCAAAAGAATACCGTGAAACAGTGAGTCGCTTCTTCAACAAGTTTTACCGAAATGCTAAGCAAAGAAGGGGGAATACTCTTGATTTCTAGTCAATATGCTAACGACAAGCTTGGAACAAATTTTACTCTCTTAACTTCACTTTCTTTTCTTTTCAAAATTTAACATTTTCAAAAGCAAAATGATATATTTTCACTAATTCATACTCCCACACTGAATGCCCTCTTCACAAATTCATGAATAGAGTTTTTTTTTTAAAACTTGATAAAGTTTAGAGTTTGATTAATATATATTTTAAAATAAAAAAGTGGTTTTAAGTTATAAAATAAAGTTAGTTAATTAAGTATTATAAATTGGTTAATATAGTTCAAAGTTTAAAAGCTTAGTTATCGAGTGTTCTGATAACAATATTAAATTTTATGTAGTAAACTAATTTTGGATGGAAGAATGCAATTCGACTTCGACACCTGCAAAGCCAAGACTGCAGTTGTCGAGGGAATCAGATGAAGAGGATGTAAACCCAACTCAATACAGAAGACTTATTGGGTCATTGAGATACATTTGTCACACAAGGCCTGACTTAGCATACGGTGTAGGTATGATAAGTAGATTCATGCAGAAGCCAAAGATATCGCACCTAACAGCGGCGAAGAGGATACTGAGGTATCTGAAAGGAACTCTCGATTATGGCATTCTGTTTTCTGCAGCTGATAAGGGAAAAAATGCAAATTAGTGGGTTACACCGACTCGAGTTGGTGTAGTGATGCTGAGGATCGAAAATCCACAGCTGATTATGTGTTTATGCTAGGTGGTGCACCAATTGCTTGGAGTTCGAGAAAAGAACCAGTAGTGTAACTATCATCGTGCGAAGCAGAGTACATAGCTGCTTCTCTTTGTGCATGTTGTAACGCCCCGAATTTAATTAATTATTTAATTAAATTGATCGAGGATTTATTCATTGGAATTAGTTGAAGTCGAGGTTTATCGGTATTATTCTAAAGGCGTAATGGATTAATATGTTGCTTTGAGTAGTTAAGTTATGGTCAGATTAATAAGTCGGATTAGTTAGAGATGTACAATTGTGAGTTAGTATTGTTAAAGTTATGGATCGATGGTAAATGTGGAATATTATTGGAAATAATATTCGGTTATGTTGTGTGGTTAATTATTTATGTGTGTTATTTGGCTTAATTGAGTGATTAAAGAGAGATTATGAATTGGGCCTAAGTGAAACAAATATAGCATATGAGGTTAGATTGTGGGTTAAGCCCAATTAAGAAAATAAGGATAGTAGGAGAGTTAGGGTTTTAGAGACATAACTCTCATTTGGTGAAAGAAGAGAAAGAAGGGGAAAGAAGAGAAAGAAGAGAAAGGAGAGAAAGAAGGGAAGAAAGAGGAAAACTATGGCTTGAAGAGGAAGGACTCCATTGAAGAAGGTGAAGCTTTTGCTAAGGTAAGGGTGGGGTTCTTACTCTCTAAGGGTTGGCATGATGATGTATATGGTGGGTTAGATTGTATGTTATTCTCCATGGAAGTTGTGTGTAGAGATGTTAGGGTTTATGAACAAATGTGTAAATTTATGATTTGAAATGTGTTTTAATTGATGTTGATGATGTTATGATGTTAGAAAATCCATAATATGTGTTGTATTTGTGTTTATAACATGTATTCTATTGTTGTTCATGATGGTTGGTGTTTTCAGCTTGATTTGGGTTGAGTTTAGGGGTTTTGGGATGGGTTTCGTATGCTGTTTTCTGAGATTTGGGATTTTCTGAAATTGCCAGTTCGCGCCGTGAACTATTGTTCGAGCCGCGAACTTCTTGGCAGAAACTCAAGAAAAATTGGATTTGCTCAGTTCGCGCCGCGAACTTTGTTGGCGCCGCGAACCCTGTTTTGCAGAACTTTTTCTAAACTTTGAAATGATGTAACTTTTGATTCGTAACTCCGTTTTAGGCGCCGTTTGAAGCGTTGGAAAGCTAACACAATGAACTATACCATGATACAATAAAATGATCCATATGATATAGTTTCCTACTATGTTTATTAGGATTAATTGATGAACTATGTTGTGTTAATATATGAAGTATGCTCTTTGCGATGAATTGACATAACTATGTTGTAGTATAACTTGGTGTATGTTTTCTTATGATGATACAATGTTATTGAGATGATGATAAGTACCTTCCTTATGATGAATGAGATAATGATGTATGTGATGATATGCATGATTAATAAAGACGTTGTATGCTATATGCGATTAATTGTGCGTATTTGATATGTATGAGTTGACGATGATGCCATGCGATGACTTAACAATATATATGAAATTAAATATAATGTATTATGATGATTACTTGAATTAAGGAATGTGATGAATGTGTTGACGTTGTTGGCAATATGATGAATCGTTGATGTTTGTTATAATATGATGAATTTGTGGTTGTTGTTAACATGATGAATTTGTTGTCGTTGTCGCTAGTATGTGGAAATTGTTGTTGTTGTCGTAGACCGTATGGTCAATGTTGATAAGTTGTATTGTGATGTATTGTGAGGTGAATTATTGTTGTATGATGATGCAACATAGTGACGTGATTGAGAAGTGATGCATTCTTATGAATGATGATGATTTTGTTGTTGTTGAAGTTCGACATTATATTGATAATGTTCGATGGTGATTTAGACGATGTTGTGACGTATTGTTTATGTGGTTTTTATGGATGTTGCATTTATTGAGTCACATCCATTGCTTAAAGAGACGGTGGCCTTGATGGCAAATAGCGACGGTGGCCTTGATGGCAAATAGCGACGGTGTGCCCAATGGCAAATTTTGAGACGGTGGGAGTTTTACTCCAAATGGTACCACATGCATTTGCATAAGTCGAGTCACATGTGAATTGCATTTGAGTCTTATTTTATTATGTTTGTGGTGATGTGTTGACTTGATGATGAGATGTTTATCGTGATGTGTTGGGATCTTACTTGTGAATTGCATAAATTGTCATGGTTGATTGTTGACATTGATGCCATATCATGAGTTGATTAGGTGATTTGCATTGTTGAGATGATGATTTGTATGTTGTGACATGACGATATTATAATTGTGAATTTGAATATGTTGTCTTAACTGATTAATGATATTGTTGTCGTTTGAAAGTTGTATTATATTGATAAGTTGTTTTGCGGTGAAACTTGTTGTAAGATGTTATGTGATGCGAAGTGGTGAAATTATGTATGATCTATATCTCCTATATTATTTATCATGCATTCCTTTATATTGTAAGATATCTCACCCCTTTGCTGATATTTCCCCTACCATGGGAAATGGGCAGGTACTCAAGATTAGTCGTGGATGTTCGAGGTTATTGCTGTGAAGTCTTTATGTTGCTTTATGGATAGTCGAGTTGGTGTCCATTGCCCTGATACGTAGCACTCGGGGGGATTAATCGTTATTACTTGATTGTTGTATTCTATGATGAAATTTGTGTTAAGTTGAAAATGAAGATGTTTATAGTTGAAATTGGAAGATGTCGGATAAAGTCTTGTTTTCCGAATGCTATGTATCTGTGTTGATTGCAATAAGAGTATGTTTGTTGGTTTAAGTCGAATTGTGACATCCCATCTCTGATGAATATTTTTTTTAAATGCACTCTGATTTTCGCTTATAATTGCGGGGTAGATTTGGGGTGTTACAATAGTGGTATCAGAGCAGGTCGGTCCGTCCGGCCAATGTTGTCTAATGATGTTTATTCCCGTGTACACAATGAGTGTGTGAAACACTGTTGGTACTTGTGGTTCTTCTGATCGTTTGTCTGCAGGAGTTGGGTTGAAGCTAAGTGGGGGAGAAGCTATGCTTCTCCGTTATGTTTCAGTTGTAGGATGTAGTATGCTGCTGAGGGCGACAGTGCAAGTGTTGTTGGAGTTTGTTGTTTCCTGAATCGAAGATGACTTGGATTTAAGATTTTTGTTGCTAATTAAGTGGAGCATCTTAAGGAAGAGGATGAGTAGGAATTTTTGATGTTCACTTCTCGAAGGATGAGGAGCTACGTAGCGATTGGTGATATGCAAGTGTGGTTTAAGTTACGATTGTTTATGAAGGTAACTGTTAAGTAACAAGAATAAATTCTAGAAGATGGAATTTAGAAAGTGCGATGTTCCAGTGCTGCTGATAGACTGTGAAGTTGTTGGTTGAGCAACCTTGCGTAAGATGTCGATGTTGGATCAGTGATTAAAAGAAGTATTGTTGTAAGGTTGATGCAAGTGATTGAGACAGTAGTAGAAGCTGTTGAAGTTGTTGAAACTTTCTGAAGCGCGAGTAAGAATTGGTAATGCGAAGAGATGAGTATGATTTCAATAATAAGAAGTGCGGATAATGGTGTACATGAATTTTGTTCTGATGAATCGTCAGAGGTGCTTAAGGAAGTAGCTGCAAGATGCCGGTGTTAGTTTTTTCGGATGATTTTGGAAGATTAGTGAATTACGGAATCATATTGCTTCGAGGGACATGAGTACAAGTTGGAAAAGAATATTATTAATGTTGGTAATGATGGTTTATACTCCATTATGATTGTCGGCTATCTATTGACAAATTGAGGACTTGATCACCATTAATTACTTGTTGATAGTAGACGAAATCGTGATTGGATGGCATAGACGTATCTTGCTAGCTTGATAGTGCATAAATGGATGAATGTTACGTCGTGAAGATAGTTGTTCTCTGGTTGGTATGAATTAATGGAAAAGTATCCAAGAGTAGTTGAGAAGTAACTAACAAGTCAGAGAAGCTGGTTTATAGGTGAGATAACGTCGCAAAGTGAGGGATTGAGAATGTCGAGTGAACAGCGATTTTGTGATGGATGCTTAAGGAAGTTTGAACTAGATTAAGACTTGTGAACCATATGATTGACGAAAAGATATAACGTGGACAGTGACTTAAGATGGATTATCAGAGTTGCGCAGCGGATGTGTAAGGTGGCGAAGTTGCTATGGGTGTGTGTTGTTAGTGGTGAAGAACTAGGTATCGGAAGCCTAGGGGAATGATATGTTTGTATCTGCATGTATGATTTGGTGGGCTGTTAAGATGAGAACGAGGTATCAGAAATATGGTATTTTTGCCGAGTTTTTAAGGACAATACTAGAATTGTTAGTTGATGATGGATTTGGGTGTATTCGTCGAAGTAATCTTGTTAAGTTGACGCTATAGTTATTTGGTTTCTGTTGTCGTTATACTGTTGTTAGACTCTGCAAGTAAGAAGTGATATTCTGTACTATGACTGAGTTGAGTATGCTGACTATGTTGACGTCACTATAAGAGTGATATGACGAGGCGGAGATAGAGCTGTTGGTGTTGGTTAAAGATTGCCATGTATAATTAAGGGAATGGAAGTAAGTATGTGTTCTGGTGTTGAGAATGTTGTTAATACGATAATGGTGTGGTGTTGAACACCCAATTATGAGAAGGTTATGATTGTTACTACCTTAAGGATCATATGTTAGGGTATTGTTAAGCAGTGATGACTCTGTTGCTAAGCTAATGAAGTGAGATTGTATCTCCATGTATAAGCGAGTTAAGGTTGTTGCTACCATAAGTATTGATAAGCAGGGAGGTTCCTAAGGTGGTTGGTAAGTTGTTAACGAGTATGTCGTTGAGATGTCGAATAATTGACACTGGATTTAAGTCAGATTGAGCTATTTTGGTAGTCGAAGTGTTGTCAAACGCAATTGAGAATTGGAGAATTGGAAGCGAAGTTGAGGACGGTTATGTCGGATGGATTTTCGAGGACGAAAATATTCTAAGTGGGGGAGAGTTGTAACGCCCCAAATTTAATTAATTATTTAATTAAATTGATCGAGGATTTATTCATTGGAATTAGTTGAAGTCGAGGTTTATCGGTATTATTCTAAAGGCGTAATGGATTAATATGTTGCTTTGAGCAGTTAAGTTATGGTCAGATTAATAAGTCGGATTAGTTATAGATGTACAATTGTGAGTTAGTATTGTTAAATTCATGGATCGATGGTAAATGTGGAATATTATTGGAAATAATATTCGGTTATGTTGTGTGGTTAATTATTTATGTGTGTTATTTGGCTTAATTGAGTGATTAAAGAGAGATTATGAATTGGGCCTAAGTGAAACAAATATAGAATATGAGGTTGGATTGTGGGTTAAGCCCAATTAAGAAAATAAGGATAGTAGGAGAGTTAGGGTTTTAGAGACATAACTCTCATTTGGTGAAAGAAGAGAAAGAAGGGGAAAAAAGAGAAAGAAGAGAAAGGAGAGAAAGAAGGGAAGAAAGAGGAAAACTATGGCTTGAAGAGGAAGGACTCCATTGAAGAAGGTGAAGCTTTTGCTAAGGTAAGGGTGGTGTAATACGGTGAACTGACTTTTTATCGATCGAAAATGTCGCGGTTAAGCAAGAGTCGCCACCGACTTTTATTTTATCCAAACAAATTCAGAAAGGCAAAAAGAAACAGAAAAAAAACCTTTTTAAAGAAATCTAAGTTCGGGGGGGTAATTTATGCAAAGGGAAGGTGTAAGGCACCCTTTGCATCCATGGTTTTCCATGGGCTCTTAATTGCTTTGCTTGCTCGTTTGTTTAGAAAATGTAGATGAAAGAGATAGGGACTTTAGCTCGTAAATGAGCGTTGCCCTTTTGAAAAATTATGAGAAAGAATATAATAAAAAGATTTGAGCATTGCAAGGCAATTAGGGGCAATTACCTTAAACTCAGATGATAGGTCTCTTTTTAGCCTTTCAGAATGAAAGGGTCTATCCTTGCCATAAGAGGGCAGGAAGCCTTTCGTTTGGAGGTTGAAGGGTCATCGAAGCATCCTTTGCCATAAGACTGTCCCATGCCATAGAGGGGCAGGTAGTCTAAGGCAAGGATCAGAATAAGCCATTTTCGTAGGCAGCTAGAAGATACCTCAGCCTTTTTCCGTAGGCAACATCCGAGGGTCGAGGTCATTTGTGTATCGAAGGCAGCATCATTCAGGGTCGTGACCTTTTTATCGAGGCAACATGGCTGAGGTATCTTCGAATTCGAGGGACGTGGCTTATTCTGCAAAAACACGAAGGCAACAAGCAACAGGCAACAGGCAACAAGGCAACAGAGAGGTTACCCCAAAAGCGTGCGTGTGTGCAACAATCACGTGATTATATTCAAATATATTATCTTGTAACTTTAGTGAGGCTAATTCAATTTAATGGTTGTCACTCCCTATCTTACTAACCACGCATTTAAATAATATAATCAAACAGATATGGGGGAGGGAAATTGTAACCAGCGGATCCCTTAATAGGGTTTGACACAAGTAATAATAAAAGCCATAAAATAAAATGAGGTTTAGGGTTACCAACAGCGTAGCTTTGGCATTCGACAAACCCTGAAAAGGAAAAATGGCAAACAAAGAAGGGTGAGTGCATTACCAGATTCGAAGGCGAATTCTATTAACCATAAAACAAAAATAAAGAAGTTAAAAGTAAATGAGTGAAGAATACTTAGCTTGGCATTTGCCCTGACAGGGTTGGTGGGCAAAGGTTTGCCTGAAGCATTAACTCTGACCATTGAGAACTGACAGAAAAATAACAGGAAGCAGTGAGTGTATGGCTAATTCTCGCAAACCCTGATTGGGGCGTAAATTAAATAAAATTGGATTTAATTAATTATTGGTTTTCAACCTAATTAATTAAATCAATCAGAAATAAATTTTGAATTTTTTTTTAAATATCAAGATTTATTTTTAATGAATTAATCGAAATTAACTTGCTAATTTAAAACAACTTAACAATTTAAACTATTTTAAAATAAAATAAAATCGAATAATCGATGATAAAATAAAATAAAAAAAAAATTTGTTAATTTTTTTTTTAGAGTTTTGTAAAAAGAGAAAATATTTATATAAAATTTATATATATATAAATAAATAAATAAAGACTTTATATAATTAAAAATAAAAAGAAATTAGAAAACTTATCTTAATATTCTGGTGTGGTGGTCTTCTGGACGTCCACCGTGGAGCATCAATCTCAGGACTCTTGGATTTGCGCATATCAAGATCCAACGGCCGAGATATGTGTTGGTATTATGAGGCTGCGTCAGGGATGAAGCACTGGATCGCTAGGTGACATGTAAAATGTAAAGAAAAAACGATCCCCGAGGATCGAACCGGCGACGGGGAGGGCAATAGGACCAATATGGCGCGTTACCATTAGGCCAAGGAACGCTTGCTGTTAGTGCTATGGACGAAAAACGAAATAAACAAAACAATGAACCATTTAAATTTTGAAAGCTTTGCGCGCTTTCCCCTTCATCGTCCTCGTTGGTCTTCTGCAAATAAGACGACTTTCAGCCACGGTTTTGTTCCGTGGCCATAGGCATTCCTCACTAAAACCTGCAAATTAACACTGTATAGTACCAAACGAAAGCCCAAATCTAATGAATAACGTCCCTTGGTCACAAAAATCCAATCAATTCGGCTTGATAAAGTCCCTGATCACCTGGCCCTAAATTGTGCATTCGAAACCCTAAACATGGTAAATTATTCAAACCTCAACCAAAATCAATTTAAACATCCAGATAGCTTGAAATCATCGATATACACACAAATATAGATGCAAAATTTGTTTAAGATGCATGTATGGGTGTAATTAGACCCGAAGACGAAAACGCAAACCGTAGCGCGAGGTAGCGGTGGTTCTGAGCTTTTTGCCGATGCTGAGAGTTGCAGTGTCTTCAGAAAACTTCCAGGAATCGGTTGAGGCTTTGTGTTTGGCTTGAAACTCACTGACACCTGGAACCCGCAAATGCCCTTGTTCTTGGATTTTTGAAGCTTTTTATCGTCCTCTACAGCAGCAAATCGTCCCCTAATTTCCACTTTGCAAGTCAGCATATATAGTGAATTCAATTAGGTTTGCAAAACTTGAACCAAATCTTTGATTGGAGAAATATGGAGATTTCATTTGGAACTTGTATATAATCTTTCCAATTTTGGAAATTTTGATCCATCCTTATGTGCCTGACACGATTTCTTCCAATATTTGATGCTTGGGTCTTTAGGTGTGATTGAAAAATTAATCCAATTATTTATTATTTTATGCATTTTATTCAATATTTAATTGAGTATGACCCAACTAAATATAAATAATAATGATAAAGTAGCCAAAAATATTTTGTTTAATTGATGATTGAATTTGGTTAAAAACATATCCTAATCAAAGTCTTTGATTTTTATTTTATTTACATGAATTATATTACCTTTTAAATGAATAAAAAATTCATATAAAATCAAATAAAACTCAATAATCCGTGGCAATTGGATTGGATGTCTTGGATAGCTTAAGGATCATGACTGAATAAAAAAGATTGGGCCCATTGGGTTCATTTGAAACCTTAGAAGTTGTTTTCTTTTTTGAGAAAAACAAAACCCTAGTTTCTTAAACCTTTGTTTAGGAGAGTGTCTTTGAGCTTTATGCTTTGATTTGAATTTGAATAGGAGAAATAGTATGGGCAAATTTTGGGGTATGACAGCTGCCCCTGTTCAATTATCTTAAACCTGAAGATGTAGAGTGGTTTGTATGCCAGTCGGTATCTGAAGGTGGAAGATGATTGAACACTAGAATACCAAGAAATTTGCCCTAGCTGAAGTAGGGACTTTTGTCGAAGATGGGCTTAAAGTTGCCATCCAGGTGTTTCGAGAAGATGTATGATGGAGATGGGTTTGAAGATGCCATCCAGGTGTTTCGAGAAGATGTATGATGGAGATGGGTTTGAAGATGCCATCCGACTTGATATACTTGAGAGTCAGAATGTGTCGTACGTTAGACTGTTTCTGAGCCTTAGACTTAGGTTGAGTCGTACGTTAGACTGGGTCTAGCTTGCATCCGCAGATGTCTGGAAAACCGTGCGTTAGGTCGAAGAATAAATCGTGCGTTAGACTATTCTCAATTGCATCCTCAGATGTCTGGAAGACCGTGCGTTAGGCTGAAAGATAAGTCGTGCGTCAGACTAATCCAAATTGCATCCGTAGATGTCTAGAATGCCTTGCGTTAGGCTGAAAACTTTTTGTATTGAGGAATATTTGTTGGAGAGTTGGTCGTGTCAGCACCGTTCGTAGTAACTGAATTAGACTTTGGAAGATGATCGTGTCTACACCGTTCGTGATGATAGAATTAGATCTTTTTGTCGTGTCAGTACCGTTCGTAATAACTGAATTAGACTTAGGAAATAGTTGATTGTGTCCACATCGTTCGTGATGATGGAATTAGATCTTTGAGAGTCGATCGTGTCAGCACCGTTCGTAGTAACCGAATTAGATCTTGGAGAGATAATCGTGTCTATACCGTTCGTGATGATAGAATTAGATTCTCTTGTCGTGTCAGCACCGTTCGTAGTAACCGAATTAGACTGGGAAGGTCAGTGATCGTGTCTACACCGTTCGTGATGATAGAATTAGACCTCTGAGAGTTGACCGTTCGTAGTAACTGAATTAGATCTTTGAAAATGATCGTGTCATTACCGTTCGTGGTAAATGAATTAGATCTTGGAAGATGACCGTGTCAGTACTGTTCGTAGTAGCTGAATTAGATCTTTGAAAATGATCGTGTCATTACCGTTCGTGGTAAATGAATTAGATCTTGGAAGATGACCGTGTCAGTACTGTTCGTAGTAGCTGAATTAGATCTTTGAAAATGATCGTGTCATCACCGTTCGTGGTAAATGAATTAGATCTTGGAAGATTGGAGATTTCGTTCATTTGTCTGTGCCTGTATCCTGCAATAGGTATAGCAATTTATATAATGTCATGATGCATGTGTTATGTAATGAGTCCCTCAAAATAAATGAGAACTTGGTATGAAATGTATGCGATGTATGAATATGTTCATGATTTATGACGTATGACTATGATTTATGCTATTTGACACATCTTGATTGAGAAGACGGATCCTTCTGTTGTTGATCTTATTTTGGAGATGCTTAGCTGGGGATTTATGATTTTTGCTTGGGGATGATCAGTAACTTGATGTTCCCTGATTGGGGATTAGAGATATTAATAAACCATATTGGAGATAGGTGTCGGGGAACCGGCAATGTTGAAGAGGTAAACTCTGTTGAGGAGCTATGTCTTTTGTCGAGAGTATTTGAAGATATCTTCTTAATGATTACTCTGTGGGGATATGATCTTGTGAAAATGGAATTGCGGGAAAGTGTGGGTGCCTTGAACATTGCCCCCAGGATTATAGTAACTACCATTCCTGGATTTGATTAGGACACACCACTGAGTATTGATCAAGATGTCAAACTGGACTTTCATAGATTTGCCCCTGTTAGTAGGAACTTGAAGAGATTCTCCTCGCGAGGACTTTATGAGATGTACACTATGGGCGATATGCCCCCAGTAATCATAGGCTCAAGACAGTGTCCCATGTTGATTGGGGACTAGCTTTAGATATACTTGGATGTATGCCCCTGATTGTTCGAGCATCTCGGAATCTTGACTTGATTGCCCCAGATTGATTGGGAAATAGTTTGAAACCCACTTGGGATGTATGCCTCTGACTTTTTGGCATTTGAGAGATTTTTTGAATCTTGACTTGATTGCCCCAGATTGGTTGGGCAAACCATGTCGTCCCCCTTGAATACATAAGAGACATTACTTCTGAAGTGATTTTGTCTGTCGGGATAACTTTTAGTCATTAGTTGTACCATGTGCAAATTCTTTCTGTTGCTAACATTTTGAAATTATGTAGCAGAATTTGTTTAATAATGAATTCATGAGATGCAATGCATACGTTTGTCCTGAGTTTTTGAAAAACGTTAAAGCAGGAGATGCAAAAGCGCGATATTTGTAAAACATGATATTTGTAACAACGTGATGTTTATAAAAACATGAAATATCAACTCAACATTTTTGGTAAACCTTAAGGAGTCAGGATACCTTTTTGGTGACAGTATGCTTTCGAACTAACCATGCTTCAGTTAGGACTTTTAAGGGCTGTAACGTGGCTTGGTTCACGGTTTAAGAAACAAAGGATAAAGGCTCAAAATTTGATTGTACCCACCCCTCTTCGTGATGATCTTCAGTCCTAAGCTCAGTTAATTCAACTTATGCATTCAGGTTCCAAGAGACTTTTGGATTTGCACCTTTGATAATGATGATGGTTCACAAGCAAAGAGAACTTTTTGAGATGGCAGTCTCTTTTTCCTTTTGGTAGTCACAACGTTGTGTTGTTCAGGAATTTATTGACTTCTCTTTTTTTCTTTTTGATATCCCTAACTTTTGCCTGAACTGTTTGTTTTTTGAGATTACAGTCAGCGGGATGCCTTGATTTTTGCCTAAGTCATCTTTTTTGATTTTTGACTTAGCAGGCTTTTCTTTGTATATATGTTTTTTCATTTTTTTTTTGGAGGATATTGACTGCCTTTCTTAATGATTGATGAACCATCATTGGCTTTTGATTGACATCTTCAACACTTCTTTGATGCGTGCGGATGAACGCTTGTGATTGAAACCTTTGTTGAAATGTGTACTGAATGATTCTCTTAAAATAGAATGCACAGCCAAATTAACTGAGAACTACCCTGCCCCAGGTTATGATCAAGGGTTTTAATTTGTTCAAGAAAGAAAACTTCTACTCCTTAGGCTCAAAGGGGTTGACGAGGGATTAACATCCTTATATCTCCACTGTTTAGGAATTGAAACAATGCCTGTACATCATCAGCATAGTCCGCTCAAAAGCATACTGTATGAGGTTGCGGTATCGTTTTCGTCATCCTCCCTTAAAAGGCCTACAGCTTAGCAGGAGTTGAAATCATAAAACACATGCAAAGTAAAGACATAATTTAAAATAAGTGGTAACGAAATAATTTATTCAAGACAAACATATGCAATGCACTGATGATGATTATTAAAACAGATAATGTCTATCATGAGTCAAATGTTTAAACAAACAGGAAAGAACTTGCAAATGAAATTAGGTCTAATGATCCAAAAGTTCGTCCGTCGAGACATCAATCAATCTTGTCATGACTAGGCATAGGAGCGGTGATCACCACAGGACTTCGGGTTGAATTTTATTTCCCCGTTATCGATTAGATCTTGAATCTTATTCCTCCAATGTCCATCAATTGTTTTTGTAATGTCCAAGAATGTTGGAATGGTATGCGCACCTCGCATTGGGTTTATAGTAGGTGTTAGAATTCGTTGGCTTGATTGCCCTGAGCGTCTGGATCATATGAGTGAATTGATTGTTGTAACTCAGTTGTCGTGATTCCATTATCGTGACTCAGTTATCGTGACTTTGTTGTCGTGATTCCATTATCGTGACTCAGTTGTCATGATTCCATTATCGTGACTCAGTTGTCGTGACTCAGTTGTCGTGATTCCATTATCGTGACTCAGTTGTCGTGATTCCATTATCGTGACTCAGTTGTCGTGATTCCATTATCGTGGCTCAGTTGTCGTGATTCCATTATCGTGGCTCAGTTGTCGTGATTCCATTATCGTGACTCGGTTGTCGTGACTTTGTTGTCGTAACTCAGTTGTCGTGACTTCATTGTCGTGGTCTTTTCTGATTTGAGTGTCATGATTAAATCTTTAATGGCACGCTTCAACGGTCTACCATCCTTTACACCATAACCAGGATTGTTCGAATAATAAGCGCATCTCGCATTGTAATTGTACCCCAAGAATAGGAGTGCCTTTAATTCTTCTTGCCCCTTGGCCAAGTTAAAGATCATCTCTCGGAATTGGTTGTTCTGAGCCTGAAGATTTTTGACTGATTGCTCGAGATCCATTTGTGCTGAAATAAACAGCGAGGAGGTGGGAAACCTGTGGTGGAAACCTGTGATGCAATGCAGATGCAATATTTTCAAAGATCTCCGGAAATTTAGTTAGCAACGTAAAAAATGATTTGGTCGCTTCTTCGTTTGAAGAACTCTGATTTTTGGATGTTCTTCTATGGGAATCAAGCTCACCATATCCAGTGGGTCATAGCCTCTGATTCGGGAACTTCTGATTTTGAAGGTACATGGCTAGAGGAAAATAAATCCTCTTGCCCCTTGACAGGTGCGATGTCTTTGAATTGGAAGGCATAAGGCCAGAGGAAAAATAAATCCTCTTGCCCCTAGATAGGAATTCAGTCCTTGATAAAAGTACCTGAAATTGTGCGCCCTAAATTCCTAAGATCCTTGAAAGGGTTAGTTAAATCATGTTATGCTTATGATGTCATGATGTCATGTGAATGCAGTGCATTGGGCGTAGTGTGAGATAGTAAGGACAAACAAGTCGTTTTAACAAAACCTACAAGGAAACAAAGGTTAGTAGCAAACACAAACAAGTCATACAAGTCACACAATTTTTGGCTTAAGGCTTGCATGGAGTTTAGATCAGGTGTCCTTCCCAAGGGCATTTCTATGGATAAGGAGATTTCAGCAACAAGTTCTACAAGTTATCCAGAATTGTCAGCCCTTCTAAAGCACCCTCGGACATGATGCATTCGCACCATGCAATGATACTTTGAGAAAGAACCTATCTGAATTGTAGCATCGGGTAGCGACTAGTTCTTAACATTTGTCAAGAGTAGTCCCCCCACTACGTTCCTAAAGGCCAGGATGGGTTAAGGGTAACTAAAGGTCCTTGAGCTCCGGCGCACCCACAGACACATACATAGACCCCCCTCATTTGAGAAAGGTGTGCATATGATATGGAGTCCTAACTCAAGTGTGAACTTCATATTGACTCATCTCCCACATATGTGAAAGAGGTCGCCATGACTATGCCACTCCTAATCTTAAGTGTTCTTGAATCCGGGAAAAGGATTCGTCCATCAGTTAATTCCCAAAACGCCCCTGAAAAATAAAACAAACAAAGCAAACAATAGAAAACATTTAAGTGATTCCTAAACTCTTAAGGTAACCCCTCTTTTATCGAATTTAATCCCCAGCAGAGTCGCCAGTTCTGTAATACGGTGAACTGACTTTTTATCGATCGAAAATGTCGCGGTTAAGCAAGAGTCTCCACCGACTTTTATTTTATCCAAACAAATTCAGAAAGGCAAAAAGAAACAGAAAAAAAACCTTTTTAAAGAAATCTAAGTTCGGGGGGGTAATTTATGCAAAGGGAAGGTGTAAGGCACCCTTTGCATCCATGGTTTTCCATGGGCTCTTAATTGCTTTGCTTGCTCGTTTGTTTAGAAAATGTAGATGAAAGAGATAGGGACTTTAGCTCGTAAATGAGCGTTGCCCTTTTGAAAAATTATGAGAAAGAATATAATAAAAAGATTTGAGCATTGCAAGGCAATTAGGGGCAATTACCTTAAACTCAGATGATAGGTCTCTTTTTAGCCTTTCAGAATGAAAGGGTCTATCCTTGCCATAAGAGGGCAGGAAGCCTTTCGTTTGGAGGTTGAAGGGTCATCGAAGCATCCTTTGCCATAAGACTGTCCCATGCCATAGAGGGGCAGGTAGTCTAAGGCAAGGATCAGAATAAGCCATTTTCGTAGGCAGCCAGAAGATACCTCAGCCTTTTTCCGTAGGCAACATCCGAGGGTCGAGGTCATTTGTGTATCGAAGGCAGCATCATTCAGGGTCGTGACCTTTTTATCGAGGCAACATGGCTGAGGTATCTTCGAATTCGAGGGACGTGGCTTATTCTGCAAAAACACGAAGGCAACAAGCAACAGGCAACAGGCAACAGGCAACAAGGCAACAGAGAGGTTACCCCAAAAGCGTGCGTGTGTGCAACAATCACGTGATTATATTCAAATATATTATCTTGTAACTTTAGTGAGGCTAATTCAATTTAATGGTTGTCACTCCCTATCTTACTAACCACGCATTTAAATAATATAATCAAACAGATATGGGGGAGGGAAATTGTAACCAGCGGATCCCTTAATAGGGTTTGACACAAGTAATAATAAAAGCCATAAAATAAAATGAGGTTTAGGGTTACCAACAGCGTAGCTTTGGCATTCGACAAACCCTGAAAAGGAAAAATGGCAAACAAAGAAGGGTGAGTGCATTACCAGATTCGAAGGCGAATTCTATTAACCATAAAACAAAAATAAAGAAGTTAAAAGTAAATGAGTGAAGAATACTTAGCTTGGCATTTGCCCTGACAGGGTTGGTGGGCAAAGGTTTGCCTGAAGCATTAACTCTGACCATTGAGAACTGACAGAAAAATAACAGGAAGCAGTGAGTGTATGGCTAATTCTCGCAAACCCTGATTGGGGCGTAAATTAAATAAAATTGGATTTAATTAATTATTGGTTTTCAACCTAATTAATTAAATCAATCAGAAATAAATTTTGAATTTTTTTTTAAATATCAAGATTTATTTTTAATGAATTAATCGAAATTAACTTGCTAATTTAAAACAACTTAACAATTTAAACTATTTTAAAATAAAATAAAATCGAATAATCGATGATAAAATAAAAAAAAAAAAAAAATTTGTTAATTTTTTTTTTAGAGTTTTGTAAAAAGAGAAAATATTTATATAAAATTTATATATATATAAATAAATAAATAAAGACTTTATATAATTAAAAATAAAAAGAAATTAGAAAACTTATCTTAATATTCTGGTGTGGTGGTCTTCTGGACGTCCACCGTGGAGCATCAATCTCAGGACTCTTGGATTTGCGCATATCAAGATCCAACGGCCGAGATATGTGTTGGTATTATGAGGCTGCGTCAGGGATGAAGCACTGGATCGCTAGGTGACATGTAAAATGTAAAGAAAAAACAATCCCCGAGGATCGAACCGGCGACGGGGAGGGCAATAGGACCAATATGGCGCGTTACCACTTACCATTAGGCCAAGGAACGCTTGCTGTTAGTGCTATGGACGAAAAACGAAATAAACAAAACAATGAACCATTTAAATTTTGAAAGCTTTGCGCGCTTTCCCCTTCATCGTCCTCGTTGGTCTTCTGCAAATAAGACGACTTTCAGCCACGGTTTTGTTCCGTGGCCATAGGCATTCCTCACTAAAACCTGCAAATTAACACTGTATAGTACCAAACGAAAGCCCAGATCTAATGAATAACGTCCCTTGGTCACAAAAATCCAATCAATTCGGCTTGATAAAGTCCCTGATCACCTGGCCCTAAATTGTGCATTCGAAACCCTAAACATGGTAAATCATTCAAACCTCAACCAAAATCAATTTAAACATCCAGATAGCTTGAAATCATCGATATACACACAAATATAGATGCAAAATTTGTTTAAGATGCATGTATGGGTGTAATTAGACCCGAAGACGAAAACGCAAACCGTAGCGCGAGGTAGCGGTGGTTCTGAGCTTTTTGCCGATGCTGAGAGTTGCAGTGTCTTCAGAAAACTTCCAGGAATCGGTTGAGGCTTTGTGTTTGGCTTGAAACTCACTGACACCTGGAACCCGCAAATGCCCTTGTTCTTGGATTTTTGAAGCTTTTTATCGTCCTCTACAGCAGCAAATCGTCCCCTAATTTCCACTTTGCAAGTCAGCATATATAGTGAATTCAATTAGGTTTGCAAAACTTGAACCAAATCTTTGATTGGAGAAATATGGAGATTTCATTTGGAACTTGTATATAATCTTTCCAATTTTGGAAATTTTGATCCATCCTTATGTGCCTGACACGATTTCTTCCAATATTTGATGCTTGGGTCTTTAGGTGTGATTGAAAAATTAATCCAATTATTTATTATTTTATGCATTTTATTCAATATTTAATTGAGTATGACCCAACTAAATATAAATAATAATGATAAAGTAGCCAAAAATATTTTGTTTAATTGATGATTGAATTTGGTTAAAAACATATCCTAATCAAAGTCTTTGATTTTTATTTTATTTACATGAATTATATTACCTTTTAAATGAATAAAAAATTCATATAAAATCAAATAAAACTCAATAATCCGTGGCAATTGGATTGGATGTCTTGGATAGCTTAAGGGTCATGACTGAATAAAAAAGATTGGGCCCATTGGGTTCATTTGAAACCTTAGAAGTTGTTTTCTTTTTTGAGAAAAACAAAACCCTAGTTTCTTAAACCTTTGTTTAGGAGAGTGTCTTTGAGCTTTATGCTTTGATTTGAATTTGAATAGGAGAAATAGTATGGGCAAATTTTGGGGTATGACAGGTGGGGTTCTTACTCTCTAAGGGTTGGCATGATGATGTATATGGTGGGTTAGATTGTATGTTATTCTCCATGGAAGTTGTGTGTAGAGATGTTAGGGTTTATGAACAAATGTGTAAATTTATGATTTGAAATGTGTTTTAATTGATGTTGATGATTTTATGATGTTAGAAGATCCATAATATGTGTTGTATTTGTGTTTATAACATGTATTCTATTGTTGTTCATGATGGTTGGTGTTTTCAGCTTGATTTGGGTTGAGTTTAGGGGTTTTGGGATGGGTTTCGTATGCTGTTTTCTGAGATTTGGGATTTTCTGAAATTGCCAGTTCGCGCCGCGAACTATGGTTCGAGCCACGAATTGCTTGGCAGAAACTCAGGAAAAATTGGATTTGCTCAGTTCGCGCCGCGAACTTTGTTGGCGCCGCGAACCCTGTTTTGCAGAACTTTTTCTAAACTTTGAAATGATGTAACTTTTGATTCGTAACTCCGTTTTAGGCGCCGCTTGAAGCGTTGGAAAGCTAACACAATGAACTATACCATGATACAATAAAATGATCCATATGATATAGTTTCCTACTATGTTTATTAGGATTAATTGATGAACTATGTTGTGTTAATATATGAAGTATGCTCTTTGCGATGAATTGACATAACTATGTTGTAGTATAACTTGGTGTATGTTTTCTTATGATGATACAATGTTATTGAGATGATGATAAGTACCTTCCTTATGATGAATGAGATAATGATGTATGTGATGATATGCATGATTAATAAAGACGTTGTATGCTATATGCGATTAATTGTGCGTATTTGATATGTATGAGTCGACGATGATGCCATGCGATGACTTAACAATATATATGAAATTGAATATAATGTATTATGATGATTACTTGAATTAAGGAATTCGATGAATGTGTTGACGTTGTTGGCAATATGATGAATCGTTGATGTTTGTTATAATATGATGAATTTGTGGTTGTTGTTAACATGATGAATTTGTTGTCGTTGTCGCTAGTATGTGGAAATTGTTGTTGTTGTCGTAGACCGTATGGTCAATGTTGATAAGTTGTATTGTGATGTATTGTGAGGTGAATTATTGTTGTATGATGATGCAACATAGTGACGTGATTGAGAAGTGATGCATTCTTATGAATGATGATGATTTTGTTGTTGTCGAAGTTCGACATTATATTGATAATGTTCGATGGTGATTTAGACGATGTTGTGACGTATTGTTTATGTGGTTTGTATGGATGTTGCATTTATTGAGTCACATCCATTGCATAAAGAGACGGTGGCCTTGATGGCAAATAGCGACGGTGGCCTTGATGGCAAATAGCGACGGTGTGCCCAATGGCAAATTTTGAGACGGTGGGAGTTTTACTCCAAATGGTACCACATGCATTTGCATAAGTCGAGTCACATGTGAATTGCATTTGAGTCTTATTTTATTATGTTTGTGGTGATGTGTTGACTTGATGATGAGATGTTTATCGTGATGTGTTGGGATCTTACTTGTGAATTGCATAAATTGTCATGGTTGATTGTTGACATTGATGCCATATCATGAGTTGATTAGGTGATTTGCATTGTTGAGATGATGATTTGTATGTTGTGACATGACGATATTATAATTGTGAATTTGAATATGTTGTCTTAAATGATTAATGATATTGTTGCCGTTTGAAAGTTGTATTATATTGATAAGTTGTTTTGCGGTGAAACTTGTTGTAAGATGTTATGTGATGCGAAGTGGTGAAATTATGTATGATCTATATCTCCTATATTATTTATCATGCATTCCTTTATATTGTAAGATATCTCACCCCTTTGCGGATATTTCCCCTACCATGGGAAATGGGCAGATACTCAAGATTAGTCGTGGATGTTCGAGGTTATTGCTATGAAGTCTTTATGTTGCTTTATGGATAGTCGAGTTGGTGTCCATTTCTCTGATACGTAGCACTTGGGGGGATTAGTCGTTATTACTTGATTGTTGTATTCTATGATGAAATTTGTGTTAAGTTGAAAATGAAGATGTTTATAGTTGAAATTGGAAGATGTCGGATAAAGTCTTGTTTTCCGAATGCTATGTATCTGTGTTGATTGCAATAAGAGTATGTTTGTTGGTTCAAGTCGAATTGTGACATCCCATCTCTGATGAATATTTTTTTAAATGCACTCTGATTTTCGCTTATAATTGCGGGGTAGATTTGGGGTGTTACACATGTCAAGCAACATGGATGATGAACTTGGTCGAAGAGATAACAGATAAAGATCATGAAGCAATTACCATGAAGATCGACAACATATCAGCTATCAACCTGGCGAAGAATTCGATAGCACATGGTCGAAGCAAGCACATCGAAATGAGGTTCCACTATCTTCGAGAGCAGGTAGCTAAAGGGAAGATGAATCTGGAACACTGCAGAACTGAGAATCAAATTGCAGACATCATGACGAAGGGAGTGCTAGTTGAAATATTCAAAAGACTAAGAGCTATGATGAATGTAGATACTTAGACACAATGAATTAGGTGGTGTGTTAAATTGTAATTCCTTGTGTCGAAGTAGGTTATTGCTCAAACACAAGGTGTGTCGAATAAATCTATCAAAGTGTAGAAACAGTTTGTTACACACAGATTTAATTGGATTAGATTTAGGTCTAAAATATGTATTTTTGGCTTTTATGTTTTGGACATTGGCTCAGGGAGAAAGCAAACCTAAAACTATATAAAGAAGGAGTAACCCCTATTTTAAAATAACTTGTATTCATAGAAGTTGCAGTTGCAAGTGAATAACAGAATTTCCACAGTTTGTAGGCAGAGAGAAACTCTGCAGAAAAAACTTTTTTCTTCTCTTTTAATTTCCGCAAACCCTAATCCTACTTTTATTCTTATTTTTTTCATTGTCATCTTTAACGATAAGGAATTACTCAAAGACTTGAGAGTCCAATTCCAACGAAAATACTATAAGATATGATATTATACCAAATCTAATTATTTATAGTCATGGTCCATGGTGAAGCATTTAAATGGGGGTTCACCTTAGATGCCACCGTATTTGAGTATCAAATCCAAATATTTATCTAGATTTTATTTTATACTGTCAAACAATACTATTAGACACATCGGGAGCCAAGAAAGTGCCAATAGACGAGATCGAAGTGTCGGCGAAAAATTTCTCCTCACCGATCTCAACGGAGGATCGTCCGAGCAGAGTGAAACTTATGTCCATATTTCAAAATTTCACAATGAGTGTTTGGTGAAATAACCCTAAAAGGAAAATCCAAGTTCACTTTGACTCAAATTCTAAGGTGCTTGCAGACCATACAAACAAAAGATACTGTTTTCATTCCACTCATGTATATGTATTAGTGAGCTTTAAACTCCATTTCAACCTTGGTTTAGTAATCTCTTAGAATAGAAATTGCATCTGTACTTGAATGTGATAGTTTTCATTTGAAACAATAGTTCGAATTTTGATAATTTTCATGTGTACTTATATAAGTTTTCATTCGACATTTGTTATATGAATTCTTCTTATTTTTATCAATAATATTTTAGTAAACAACAGAATAGCATATCTATAAAGTGCATCGTAATAAGAAGAATAACTCTGAGGGGAAATTGATCCCACAATTGGATTCAAAGCCAATGTATTTAAGTAGCCGCATACAAATTTAAGGTAAACTAGTTACTGCAATAAGAACACAAGCCAGAGTTTTTAAGTAGTCACCTACATCTTGCTATGCTGCAACTTTAGACACTATTTTGCTTTTATATTTATGAATGTGAAACAGTGTCAAATCAGGTCGTTGAGATTTTAAGCTCATCGCGGATTTGGTGTAACCCAAACTGGAAATCTTAAACGACAATCTGATTTTAGTGGATAACTGGCCAACAGCTCAGTGCTTTCATCTGATAAACTAAAGATGCCAAAATCGTCTTTCCCAAAATAATCGTTAGAAAAATAGATACGATTTGGACGACATCCAGCAAAATCAGCAGCAGAACAAGAAACACAAGACCTCAGCCCAACAAACAGCATGTTTTCGCCCAGAGTATGAATTTCTTCCCAATTTAGCATATTCCAATTCATCTTTAAAGTCCGAAACATTTCTGTCTGAGATTCATCTTCCTTTAGTAAATTCCGAGAGACCAACAACATGTCTTCCCCGGAAAACCCAACATAGAAAATATCCTTCGATAAATTGACAGACGTTGTCGTCTCAAAAATGGAGACTCGAGGACCTTCAACATCACACACCGCTATCATTCCTTTTATGCTCATAGCATAACACAAACTGTTTTTGGATACAATGTCCATCCATAGGTGATATCCGTTCACATTGAAGGGAACCCAAGAATCATAGCCTTTTCTACAGAATGCTTACACACTTGAATTTATAATGGCGAATGCAGCGAAGTCGTCGCCAAGCGAGGGGCTAGATAACAAGACGACTTTGCGAAGGAGTTGCCTATTATTATTATTTGATAGCTTACTAACAAACTCTGGCAAAGTGTTGAGAGAAGGGAGAGAAAATGTGACGTGGGTTATAGGGTTGAGAAGACGAACCTCAGAGATATCATGGAGAATGATTAGCCAGCCAAAAGAAGAGCCACAGATAAGAGTGTTAGATAGAGGGAGATTGAGGTGGTGGATTTTGTTGGTGGAGGGGTCAAAGAAGGAATTGTGAGAAAGCATGAGCCATGGGAATTGAGGTGGTAGATGGAGAGGAGTTTTGGGAAGATAGGAATTCCAGGTGCGACAGACGCATCGGAATCGGAGATAGTCGGAGTAGATTGTCAACTTTTTAGATATGAATTCAATGATATCTTGTGGTAAGTTAGCCCACTCTACTACGCCCATTCTTTTTCCATCTGCTTTGCTATCAATCATCATGCTACTGGATTGCTTCTCAATCAAGAAATGTCCCCTATGATGGAAAAGAAATGAAAATGATGAGTCTCTTTAGAAACTTTTCCTCACAACTAACACAAGAACATTAGCAAAAGAAATGAAAATGATGGGTCTCTCTAGAAACTTTTCCTTACAACAAACACAAGAACAGTAGCAGTGTTGAAATTGGAGTGACTATGAAGTGCTAAACCCTAAATATCTTGAAATGAAAGCATAAACAATAAACAAAATATATGTTTCTTACTTGAGACGCTTCTTCGAACTCGAACAAGTTTTACCGAAATGCTAAGCAAAGAAGGGGGAAATGGAATACTCTTGATTTCTAGTCAATATGCTAACATTTTCTTTTCTTCACTTTCTTTTCTTTTCAAAATATAACATTTTCAAAAGAGAAATCATATATTTTCACTAATTCATACTCCTACACTCAATTCCCTCGGAACAGCGTTTTTTTTTAAATTTAATTAATACAGTTTAAAGTTTAGAGTTTGATTAATATATATTTAAAATAAAAAAAAAAGAAAGAAAGTAGTTTTAAGTTATAAAATAAAGTTAGTTAATTAAGTATTATAAATTGGTTAATATAGTTTAAAGTTTAAAAGTTTAGTTATCGAGTGTTTTGATATCAATTATTATATCTTATGTAGTAAACCAATTTTGGAGTGCACAATCCATAAAAAACATGATACAAAAGGAAGCCAACACCAACCAAGCAAAGTTAAAAAGCTGCTAAGCATCTAGTCCGAGAGACACACCAATTTGACCAAAGCAAATTTCTACTGGGTTTACATGTCGAAAGAAACCACTCCCAAGATAAAAACTTCATCATACCCAAGCAGTAAAAAAGAATGTTGTTCCTACACGACCCAATCGATCAACAAAGAGATAAACCAAAAATCCAACCTGAATCCAAAGGATATCTAGACCACGTAGAAGCCTTCAAAGATGAAAGTCGCTCAAGGAGAGACAAAGTACCGAAAGGGAAATCAACATAGAACCAATCACACATTTTAATCCACCAAACTAACGAAACTCGACAACCACTAAAAAGATGATTGATATCTTCATCTTCCCACAAACAAAGAGGGCAACCACGTGAAAATCACATCGCAAAAAAAAGGAACATTTGTGAAGTGGAATTCATGTCGCAATGCACTTAAAATTTTAAAAAAGGAAAATCAAGTTTACACGTGTTATGATGTCTTTGTATTTGGGAGATATTTTAAAATTTTCAAAAATTTATTTGTGATGTGAAAATCACGTGACTAATCAGTGTCATACAAACAAACACAGCAAAAGAAGTGAATGCATCAACATCACAGAAAAAAACAAAAGTCATTTTCCTTTTTCTTCAAACATCTTCTTTCTACCATTTTCATACCTCCACCACCTTCCATCTCCTTTTCTAAACATAACAACAACCACAAAAGCAACAAACTGAATATGTGAAGATATTTGAAGATAAAACGCAAGAAGTTGAATTCGACCGCAACAAAAGCGATCAACTTTTGTCGCTCCGTCTGAGCTCCACCACACCAGAGCCGCCTTTCCGGAAACACTGCCGCCTCTGCAAAGGCCTCGTTTCCAATCACATGCAGTTCAATCGTCCAGTTTTCTCTTTTGGGATGTTGTTGTGTTTCCTCATGTTTCGCTTGTGCCCTTAGTGTGTTTGCTGGAAGTGAAGATGTATAAGACAATGACAGTGAAGTTGATTTTACTTTCAATTAAAAAATAAAAGTTCTGATGTGATTTTCACGTAGAAAAATTGTATAGTGTTTTTCACGTCACAAATAAGTTGCGACTTGCATTCATGCCACATGTTTCGTCACGTCGCTAAATTAGATGTTGCGATGTGATATTTTGGTCTGTGAAGTGGTTTTCACATGGCTAATGAGTGTTTTTTTTAGTGAAAATAGGGTTTGTTCTTACGAACTCGTGTGACTGTTTTCTTGAACTAATTTGTAATATTTTTAACAACTCTTGGAAGTATAGGGAGTCGGAGAGTTGCTCTATGTCTCATAGTAAATTGTTTGATCGAATTGAATAAAAAATTATTGTATTTCTTGTCTTGAATCTTCTTCTACCTTGTTGCGGACTTGCTTTCATTTTTAAGAAATCATTATGGTGTTTTAGATAATTTATTTTATTTATTATTGTTCTTTGTCTTCTCACATTCACCCCCTCTAGATAAGTTGTCTTCGTCTAACAAGTGGTATCACAAGATCGGTTTATTCCGTGCTTCAAAAACACTTATTATATTATGGCCTCCGAACCAAAAGGGGCATACAATAGAGCGTCTATTTTTACTGGTGAAAACTATGATTATTGGAAAGCTTGTATGTGTATCCATATCAACTCTATTGATAAGGGTGTATGGAACTCCATTATCAATGGTCCTAATCAAATTACAATAAGCAATGCTAATGGTATTGTCGTACCTAAACCGAAAGTACAATGGGATGATTAAAAAAAATGAAACAAATGGATACAAGTAAAAAAAAGTCTATAATAGTTTATGACTTTTCCTTGAAGTATTGATTTTGGTAAAAAAAAAAAAAAAAAAAAGAGTTATATCTAAAACGCGTGAATGGAATGATTGAATGCCTAACTCCAAAAATTTATTCTATTTTTCCAAATTTATCCTACCTTAGTCCAAGTCATGTTATAACCTTTAAGACTAGAAAAAAATTGTGTGTAATAATTTGGATTTGATAGATAATTTAGAAATTAATCAAGTTTATGATAAAATGATTTTTGCATGACGATTGAGTGATACCTTTATCATTTGAGTGAATTCATGAGGGTGGGAGAAAAGTTAAGGAGATAAGAGCATGATCAATGTCTTTTAGATAATTTGATCCATCTTGAGGTCATAGAACAGAAGTAGAGCTTGAGCATAACATGAAAGTATTATGGTAAGTAGCATTGAACTTAGACATTTTATTGAAGTAGGTAAATTATATAGTTATTCGTAGAATCTCAAATTTTAAGCTTTTTCCTAGAGGAATAAGAAAGATGAAAGTTTGGGGTTATAATTATGGTGTTTTAGATAATTTATTTTATTTATTATTTATATTTTTATAAATTTTAAGGGTTAAATATGTTAGAGGTCCCTATAAATATATCATCATTCAATTTTAGTCCCTCAAACAAATTTCTTTAAACAATGGCCCTCATAATGTTTTTCGTCCATAATTTTAGCTCCTCCCGTTAACTTCCATTATTGGAAGTTGGTGTGGCTTGCCACATGGAAGATTGATCGTTAGTAAAAGCTAGAACCGTCACTAGAACTATCTTATAAGATGAAGATTCATGACAAAACTCATAAACGAGAAATAGAATTCAAAAAATGTAAATAGAACCCGTAAACTGTCACTTAAACCATCTTAGAAGATGAAGATTCATGATAAAACTCAAAATCCTTCACTAAAACCCAGAAACTATCACTAAAACTATTTAAGAAGATTAAGATTCATGACAAACCAAGAATCTGTCATTAAAGCCCATAACCCGTCACTAAAAGTAGATGAATATTCAAATCCAAAACCCAAGAAATCGTCACTAAAAGTATCATAGAAGATGAAAATTCATGTCAAAAACCAAGAATAATTTACTAAATCCCATAACCATCACTAAAAGTATCTTAGAAGATGAAGATTCATGTTCAAAAATTCAGAATCCATCACTAAAACCCATAATCCGTCACTAAAAGTATTTTAGAAGATGGAGATTCATGTCCAAAACCTAGAATGCATCACTAAAGCCCAGTAACAGTCACTAAAAGTATCTTATGATTTATGTTCAAAACCAAAAATATGTCATAAATCCCATTAACCGTCACTAAAAGTAATGAAGATTCATGTCAAAAACCATAATTCGTCACTATAGCCCAAAAACCTTTACTATAGCCCAAAAACCGTCACTAAAAATATTTTAGAAGATGAAGGTTCATGTTAAAAACTAAGAATCTGTCACAACACCAATCAAATACAATCCAATATGCAATATAGTTTTTAAGCTCTTTTAAAATAATCTGTCAAATTGGAAAACCTGTTGTGACTTGAATGTCAATGGTAAAGGTGTGATTGTTATAAGAAAAAAAATAAGATTAAGAAAATTCTAATTTTAGTGACACTTAATTGTTGTTCGTAGGTAAAACCATTTTTCAATCATTAAAACTCTTCCGCGTGACATGCCACGTCAGCTTTCGTTAAGAGAAGTTAACGGGAGGGACTAAAACTATGGGCCGAAAACTTTAGAAGGGTCATTGTTTGAAGGAAAATCTTATGGGACTAAAATTGAATGTTTGTTTATTTATAGAGAATTAAAACATATTTAACACAGATTTTAATAAAAAATTTAAAGAATTGTGGAAAAGACTGATTCATGCTAAAAAAATTATAGGTATGCCAAGTTGGTGCAACAATTTATGTATGAGGCAACCGTTGGGTATACATGCTACATCTTGTTAGATGTGCTATCATAGTGAATAAGTCTCATGTATATATTGATGCGAGGTACATGTGGTTGTTTAGTATCCTTGACCATGTTAGTTGGGCATAGGTAGAGTTGTCAAAATGGGTCGAAGCCCATGGGTCGGTCCATTAGGCCCGTAAAAAGTCAGGACTTATGCCTTATTTTTCAAGCCCATTTACATCCGAGCCTTTTTAATCCCAGACCGAAAAAGCCCTAAAAATATGGGTCGGCCCGTATGGGTCATGGGTAGCCCGCCAGCACGAAAACCTTTCCTAATTCATAAAGGGGTATGTTATAAACAATTTGCGTATTATGTATTTTAATTTATTTTTTTTGTATTATAAAGGTATAAATATCAAACAAAAGTTGATGGTTTGACTTAATTTCAAACTAAAAGGTTTCATCCTAATATAATTACGTAGATAGTATAGAAAAGACATCATGATGTATTCTAATTAAAAATAAGGTTGAAATGAGATTTTAAAAGTTCTGATGTAATTTTTATGGTAGGATAGAGTTAGTACAAATCATATATATAATAATTTGCTATAAAATAATATCCCATCAATCTAATTATAATTGTTATAAAATTTTATAACAGTTTGTTGTTATGATTGTTATAAAATTATAAATTTGTCATGAATATTTATATCTTAAAATTTGTTGGAACAAGTTATTTAATTTTGTGTGCTACATTGGGTAATTTCTGATGTATTTTGAATAGTTGAAATTAAGGTGATATGTTGTTTTACATTTTAATTGTAACTTATATAGATTATATAGAAATCATAATTTTAGATATGAAAATTAGTATGTATATATATTTATATATATATATATATATATATATATATATATATATATATATATATATATAATATATATATATATATATATATATATATATATATATATATATATATATAATAAAAGTATTATTGCATGCAATTGTATGGTTATTAGGGTCAGGTAGCCCGCAGCCCTGACAGGACTGGGCCTGGGTAGTAAAAATGGAGTCCATTTAAATATGGGTTTGTTGGGCCCGACCCTGAAAAGCCCGAGGCCCGCATGGGCCGACCCGTTTAGGGCCAGGTAGCCCATTTTGACAGCTCTAGGCATAGGGGTGGGTTGCACCGAATTTTCTATATAATGCACTTGGAGAGACGAATGTCTTTGAGACTAGGCAGGTTACCGGTTATATGAGTTTATTTCAAATATATAAATTTATTAGTTTTGATTAATTTGGTTCTTATTTATGATTTTGCCTATGTTCTTGTCCAATGTTGGATATACGTGCATTTTCCCTCCATTTGTGAGAGGAGGGTTATTCCTACCATTGCTGGCTCCACACAGGCCAAAAGATGTAAGTCCAAGCATTAATTCACACACAGGCGGTGTTCTGGCATACAAAAGGAGGATTAATGCATTGACTATAGACGATGTCATCGGGACACGCTATGTAGAGCATAGAGTGCATCGCGAGTTTGATGACACTTCCATTTTCCCGGTTATCAGCAATGGGAGACCTTAATCGATAGACACTTACCTGAGAGGTGTTTGTGCCAGTTTGGGTATGTCCAAGACATCCCACAACCAGTCCTTGTTGTTCCATCTGAGGGAATTACTAAATGGTTTGTCGGTAACGTTGTTAGCTCTGCGCATGCCATTAAAGATCATGCAGTGGAGGCTTATTTCTAGTACAGAGTGTGAGGTTTATACTTTGACATTAGAGACAATACACATAGCCAATGGGGGGCATAAATAGACATTATTATTTTGTGTTATTTGTATATTATGTGTATTATTACTCAGACATTTGAACCATATTATGTTGTAGTCATTTAAAAAATAACTACTTTTATAATTTAAAAAAAATTTATGACAAATAAATTATTACAAAATTAAAATTTTATGTAATTTCTTTATTCGTTATTTATAACAATTTGTATTTAAGTTATTTTTTATTAGTATTAAGTCACTTTAATTATATTATAAATAAATATTTTTTTAAAATAAAATTAAAATATTGGTTAATTCGGAAGTATATATCTAAATTAACGAATATTCCAAAATTTTCAAATTTTATAGAGTTTTTTCAAATATACATATCTTAAAAAACCTCTGATATTTTAAATTCAATGTTTAAATAAAAATTAAAGAAAGTGTTTTCGGATATGCATATCTAAAATATCTTTAAAATATAAAAATAGTTTAATTTATATGCACTGACAATGTAAAATTATTTTACACTATAAGTGTATAAACCTTTTTCTCATATAAAAGGTATACTTTCAAATATGTATATCCGAAAAACATTTTAGAATTTTCAAGGAGTATTTTTCACACTATTAGGCCCCAATGAGAAATTCTCAAATCTAATCCGGACAATACTATTCATGTGGCCCAAATAGAATGATACAAGTACCGAAAGAAATATTTAGTTTCTTCTCTTAGCAGCCGATTTGCCCAAAAGCTATATAAATCCTCTTCTCTTTAGAACTTCATGTGTGCCAAATGCTTAAGAAAGAGAGTATTGATTTTCATTACAGTTAAAAACGGTAAAGTAAGAAACACATATTACTAATCTGATTCATTTTTATATTCAAATGTGTTAGGGTTTCCATGCCTTTTCTTTTCTTTATTCTTTATGTTTTCTATATTTAGGGTTTACAAGAGTATAACAAAATTAAACATTATAAATATTGTAATATATAATATAGCTTTATAGTGTTCATGAGTGAAGAATTAAAGGTTGTTTCATGGAACAAGTTTTTGTTTTTTCTTTTCAAATTGATTGTATTGATGCAAGTTTATTGACTCTGTTATGTACTTTTAATTGGGTCATGCTAACATGTGCCCTAAGGGCACATGTTAAGAGCTAAATGTAGAAATTTTTTCTAAAAAATTGTGCATTGTTTTCATAAAAAGTTTATAATTAATATGTTTATTACGTTTTCCAATACAAATTTACTATATTTAAGCTTTTTAACATGTGCCCTTGGGGCACATGTTAGCTTTATCCTTAATTAAAATTACTACTTTCAAATGTCACAACTCTGTACTTCACATTAGTATTTGTGAATTTCATGATAAACTTTTCTACTGTTATTCATATTTATTACTTCTACTGTTTGTTTATTTTTACTCTATTGTGTGTGTTTTATGGACAAGTTTCTAAACAGAATCATGATATTCATTTTTTGTCCATCACAGGGGATAATTGTTGATTGAGGTTAATCGTTGTATATGATATGAATAGCAGTACAAGTCTTGGCGTTCCTCCGTTCCAGGGAAAAAGAATGGTCGTAGACTGGGCTGAATTACCACAAGAAATCATTGAATTAATATCCAAAAGAATCACAATCTACTCCGACTATCTCCGATTCCTACGCGTTTGTCGCAGTCCCGAAACCCCTCTCCATATACTACCACCTCAACTCCCATGGCTCATGCTTTCTCACAATTCCTTCTTTGACCCATCCACCAAAGAAATCCACCACCTCAATCTCCCTCTATCATCTTCTCACAAATCTCGAATCTGCTGTTCCTCTTTTGGCTGGCTCGTCATTCTCCACGATATCTCCAAAGTTCGTCTTCTCAACCCTATAACATGTGTCACACTTTCTCTTCCTTCTCTCTACACTTTGCCAAAGTTTGTTAGAAAGCCTTTGAAATCTAATTGTAACCAATTCCTTCATAAAATTGTCTTGTCTTCTAGCCCCTCGCTAAGTGACGACTTCGCTGCTCTAGCCATTCTTAATTTTGGTGCGTTAGCATTCTGTAGAAAAGGCTATGATTCTTGGGTTCTCCTCAGAATGAATGCGTTTCACGAATGGATGGATGTTGTATGCAATAACGGTTTGTTTTATGCTGTGAGCACGAAAGGAGTGATAGCGGTGTATGATGTTAAAGGTCCTCGAGTCTCCATTATTGAGACGACAAACTTTGTCCATTCTTGAAAGGAAATGTACGATGTTGTGTTTTCAAGGGAGGACATGTTGTTGGTCTCTTCGTGTTTACTAAAGAAAGATGTATGTCAGGGAATGTGGATTCGAATTTTAAGGATGAATTGGAATGCGCTAATGTGGGAAGAAGTTCGAAGTTTGGGCAGAGTCATGTTGTTTGTAGGGTGGAGATCTTCTCTTTCTATTTCTGCCGCTGATTTTGTTGGATGTAATCCAAATGATATGTATTTCACTAACGATGACCATATTGGCATCTATAGTGTATACAATAAGAGCATTGAGCTATTGCTCCACTATCCACTTAATTTAGACCGTCCTTTGGGATGTCCAATTTGGTTTACACCAAATCCGCTATGAGCTAAAAATCTCAATGATGTAAGATTTGTTTATTTGTATATTGTATGGGTTCCCTCCCTCCTTTGAGGTGAGAAAAGTTACACTCTTATTTATGGCCACTGTGGCCACTGTTTTGTTTAACTTTTCCCCATATTGTTGCTTCTATATTTCTAAGATACAAAATGATGAACAAAAACTTGTAGACCAAATTTCAGTGAAAAATGACCATGCTATAAACATGTAGGAAGATTTTTCCACCATGAGAAAATTCAACTTTGACAGCCAAGGATTCATCCTAACCGTTTAAGTAAACACGAGAGAGAAACACCACATTCCATTTTTAAATGAGATAGAGATGCACATAAGATTAGTGCATTTTTATATTAACAATATATAATATATTTAATGGTAGAAAACGGGTTGGGCAGCTGAGTCAGTCTATTTGACCCTCCATTTTTACGGGTGAGATTGAAGATTTCGACTTGATGTTTTAAGTTTGTCCGCTCGAGAGTGTGTTGAAGAGGTCAGTTCCCTAATTTTTCTTCTTCTATTTAATGGTATAAAATTGAACATTCTCTCTTTTTATATAAGTATAATCTTATTTCATTCTTTTAAAATTAAGTATCTTTTCGTTTATTTGATAGAATAATGCTAAATCTAGCTAAAGTAACGATGATAACGTGAAAATAAATTGTGCGTCGGAGACGGAATGTGTATCGGCACATCCGAGTAATACACTTGCAAAAGAGTCGCAACAGACAGGCAACAAATAATGTGAAGGTATGTGTGTGTCGTGTCTCAATGGGGAGACGAACGGAATAGGGAGAAAATCATCGTGTCCCACAAATAAAACGGAACACAAAGCGACACGCGTCCGTCAGAAATCAAACTCTAAGTTCTTCATATAACTAGCACACATTGTTAGACACAAAAGAGAATGCAACTGAAGTTGCACATTTGTATTATAATAAACCCCAAAAATCACATAACTCATATATATTCTTCACCAAAATAATTAATTAAAAACATATAAAATTTAAAATGTCCGACTAACTTGACACATTGGTCATGGTCAAGTAAACCACAAATGACATTAAAGTTTCATTTTTTTTTATTCGACAACAGATAACCATGCAATTTAAAATGACACTCACATTTTCTCGAACCGGTGTCATATCGTTTGATTTTCACATCTCATCGTCACAAATCTAGTTCTTCTATTTGAACCATTGTCGAGCCTTCCAATTACAACACCAAAACCCAATTTAGAATACTCCGTGTATATCCATTAAAGCATATGATCACGGGACTCGAACTCATGTCTGGTTATAAATTATTTGCAAACATATACCTCTTTTATAATTACACTTTTGACATCCATAGACACAACAGGTTTTGAGAAACAATCTCGGTGCACCATAACTAATGCAAACCAAAACATAATATTTAAAAACTGAAATAGGGGACATTCTGAAAATGCCTTTTCTTAGAATTTCATCTAGAATCCGGAGATACGATTCCGGAAACAACGTAACTTTGACAACACTAAAATTAGATTAATGTGAGCAATAAAGAATGAAATGAATGATCTTACCTTGAGTTCCAATTTCTTTTGCTCCTTTTAAAATGATTAAATACAAGACTGAACTTTTTGAACGAAAAATCTTGATTGAGAATGAAAGACTTTTTTGCAAGGGTTTTGACAAATGTTGGCAATGGAGTTTGACCATGCAAGTTATTTTTATCAAAATATGACGTTTGGTTATTTTGGAAATATATTTCCAAAATAGATTGACATGCAAAAAGGCCACATTTTCAATTTTCCGCTTCATAATTCTAGAGATACATTTTCGAAAAAGCCGCTAACTTGTGAATTAGGAATAAAATGGTAGTATTGTTCCGGATGTACATCTTCAAAACAAATTTTTGAAAAAAAATAGTAGAAATCAATTGAATCATGTTGCAATGATGTAAAAAACACGTTTAAAGATGCATCTTCAAAATTTAAGAAATATTTTGATTTAAGAAATATTTTCATTTCACCTTAAAGGGTGACATTAGCAATTCCCGAATATAATGGGACTTAAAGTGTATTTGGTTTTAGGGTAACATTGATAGTTTGTTAAAACGATTGTGACAGTCATAGTGTATTTTGTTCCAACTTAAAAGAAGCATGTCGTATTTTGTCAATCACAAAGAAAATACTTTCAATTGTTTTTTTATGAGTGTCAATAACAAATGTATTGTTGTCACACAATTTCAAAATATTATTTAAGTTCAATCAATAAATATTGAACCGCGTTAAGTCATTTATTTGTAGTTTTTCCAGTTTAAGAATCTTCACAAAGAATTGTGAAATTTGGTTCACCACATATCTACATCATATTTGTTTGGATTTGAACAAATTTGAGTGCAGCTATCTTTTTATCCACATATTTACTAAAGTTAAGAAAAACTATCTCATAATATATGCATATGCTAATATAAAAGTTTTATTTACTGCTAATACAAAATAAAATATCAAAACATTGAAGATACATCTAACATTTCAAATTATCAAAATTAAATAATTTAATCGATTAATCGAAACGAGGTGTATTCGGATCTGTGTTCGAGTTGAATGCTAATGTCTCAATTACCTAACTCATCCTCACATTGCGATAATACACTGATATCGCAATGCTGCAACAATAGATCTCTTTAAGATATTACCACCAAAAGTCATTACCGCTAAAAGAAGAACGCAAACCACAGTAAAGACTGCATTTGAATTTCCATTTGTCTTACCGTACGGGTAAAGCAACACTTGAGATGTCCAGGACTCAATACGATGAGTGTACACTGTAGTGTGCATCATTGAGATTTTTAGCTCATTGCGGATTTGGTGTTACCCAAATTGGACATCCAAAACGACGATACGACTTTTATGGATTGCATGGAAATGGCTCAATGCACTTATCTGATAAACTATAGATGCCGAAATCGCGTTTCCCAGCAAGTTCATCAGTGAAATAGATACAATTTGAACAGCATCCAACAAAATCAGCCGTAGAAAAGGAAAGCGAATAATTATTTCCTATAAACAACGAGTGTTCGCCCAAAGTTTGAATTTCCTCCCACTTGAGCAAATTCCAATTCAACTTATAAATCACAAACCCTACTGTCCAAACATCGGGATCTGGCCCAAACTCCTGATGCTGAGATTCCCATGCAAAATTTCGAGTAACCATCAACATGTCCTCCCCGGAGAACATTACATAGCAGATTCTATCCAAGTAATCAGTATAGATCGTCATCTCAATAAAGAAGACTCCGGGACCCTCAACATCACACACCGCTATCGTTCCTCTCATGCTCACAACAAAAAACAAACTGTTTTTGTATACAGCTTCTATCCATTGATGATCTATGCATTGATGATGTTGATTCACATTGAAGAGAACCCAAGAATCATAGCAGTGTGTTACCTCTGCTAATGGTGCCTATTGACTACTCTGTCCTAAACAAACAATAAGCATATAATGAAGACACAAAAGCAAGTTGTTCCTAATGGTAGCACTAAAACTCTTGTGAAGCATACCATACAAGGATCTCACTCAAGTTACTAAATTCACTTCAGGGCCAATGGTGTTTGACCCAGTATGTTTCAGTATATAAGATAAATCTGCATCTTATTTATCAGTGCACCATAGATAGATGATTACATGGATAGATGATTCAGTGGTTCCTTTGGAAAATTTCAGGGAAACAACAATAAGCAATAAGAGTTAAATAGATGAGATTTAAGTCTAAAACACATAATTTGATCTCAAATACTCTACAAATTTTTAACATCAAAATACTATTTTCATCCAGCATGACACAATTTTCTTTTGAAAATTAAACCATGCCAAATTCACCAAAATAAATAGTATACAAGACAACATTCACATACAAGACAAATTACAGTAAACTAGGTAATTGCAATAATACACCGATTTTGCTATGCTGCAACAATAGATCTCAATGAGACATTACCACCAAAAGTCATTACCGTTAAAAGAAGAACACAAACCATAGTAAAGATTGCTTTGAATTTTCCATCTGTCTTACGGTACAGGTAAAGCCACACTTCTTGAGATGTCCATGACTCATTATGTTGAGTGTAGTGTGCATCATCAAAATATGGTAAACAAGCTGTTAAACAAGACAATGGTCATAAATAAGAGTAATTTTCTCACCTCAAAGAAGGGAATCCATCTAATATACAAATAAACAAATAGCAGTTAGCTAAACTTACATCATTGAGATTTTTAGCTCATTGCGGATTTGGTGTAACCCAAATTGGACACCCAAAACAACAATACGAATTTTGTGGATTGCAGGGCAACTGCTCAATGCGCTCATCTGATAAACTATAGATGCCAAAATCGCGTTTCCCAGCAAGATCATCAGTGAAATAGACACAATTAGAACGGCATCCAACAAAATCAGCAGCAGAAAAGGAAAGCGAATAATTCTTTCCAATAAATAACGAGTGTTCGCCCAAAGTTTGAATTTCCTCCCACTTGAGCAAATTCCAATTCAACTTATAAATCACAAACCCTACTGTCCAAACATCGGGTTCTGGCCCAAACTCCAGAGGCTCAAATTCCAATGTAAAATCCCGAGTAACCATCAACATGTCCTCCCCGGAGAACATTACATAGCAGATTCTATGCAAGGAACCAGTAGAGATCGTCGTCTCAATAATAGAGATACTGGGACCCTCAACATCGCAAACCGCTACCGTTCCTATCACGCTCACAACATAAAACAGACCGTTTTTGTATACAGCGTCTATCCAGTGGTGATTTTCATTTGCATTGAAGAGAACCCAAGAATCATAGCCTTTTCTGCAGAATGCTAAGTTTCTACGACTGAGAATAGCGAGTGCGGCAAAGTCCTTGTTGAGCAAAGGGCTAGCTGACAAGACAACTTTGATAAGGTAGATATTATGATCCAAAAAAAGCATTCTAACCGACTCAGGAAAATTGCGGAGAGAAGGAAGAGAGACTGTGGCACATATTATAGGATTAAGAAGATGAACCCAGCCATATCCGTCGATAATAACAAGCCAACCATGAGAAGAACCAATGATACGAGTCTCGTGAGAAAAAGAAGGGAGATTAAGGCGGTGGAGTTTGTTGGTGGAGAGGTCAAAAAAGGAATTATGAGAAAGCATGAGCCATGGGAGTTGAGGAGGTAGATGGAGAGGGATTTTGGGAACATAGTAATTCCAAGGTCGACATACACATCGGAATCGGAGATAGTCTATGTAGATCGTCAACCTTTTCGATATATATTCAACGATTTCTTGCGGTAACTCAGCCCACTCTGCGCTCATTCTTTTTCCCTCTTTTATTGGGAACGGAGGAACACCAAGACTTGTACTGCTATTCATCATTACGGTCCTCGATTGCTTCTCATATATACTCAATCAAATACTCCAGAAAAGATTTACTTTTTAGATTCTACCTAGCATAGCAACCATTAGCCTCTCTCAATCAATCATGGACAAAAATTATATCATATTGCTTTTTAGAAACATGTTCATAACAAACACAATTGAATCACTGCAACCTTGACATCAATTTGAAAAAAACAAAAAATTCTCTTGAAACAACCATGCACTGAAGTTCCTTTATTCTCGATTCATCGATACTATGAAGCTAAAAATGATATTGACATATAGTAGAATATTGATAATGTTTAGTTATGTTTTACTCTAAACCCTAATATAATTAAACAATAAGGACTTATAAGCGTTCTTTATATGAAGAATAAGAGGAAACCTGTGTATATCCTAATCTTTGTTCCACGATCTCTCCGACAAATATCTGAAAGAACAATTCAAGAAAGTAAAATTGTGTGATTATTTATCAATAGAAAGACAAAACATTGAAACAACCAAAAGAAGAACAATAGAAACCCTAACATATAAAAGAAGTCGCTTGTTGTTATAGATCTTTCAGTTCATGAGCATTTGTTATTATAATAATTCTTATTTTTATTTTGAAAGTTGTTTAAATTAAAATATACTTTTCATATAAATAATGCATTTGTCATTAATTAATTAATTAAAACTTTATGTATATTTATAAATATAAATAAAAATGATTAGTATGTTGTTGTTTTTTAATCAAAACCCCACATCAAACATTGGTATATTTTGGAAAAATATATTTTTAAATTTTGCCACTTAAGAAGTTGTTGAAATATACATTTCATGCTCAATATAATTTATTTTCCATTAATTAATAAAATTTATGTATTTTTTATATTTTCTAAATATTTTAATTACTTAGTGTATTAATTATTTTTTTTAGTGATTAATGACAATTTTTTTTAATTATACTAATGTTTTCATTAATAAGTAACAAATATGTGTTTTTTCATGGACTAGTCTATTTCTATATTTTTAAAATAATTGAATCAAATAATTATGATCGCCCTAAATTTAGTTTTTAATTAGTGCATCAAATTGCTATGATTTATTTTAAAAGTTTCAATCGGAGAGCACTTGAATGAGATGCCGGATCTCTTTCAGCTTAATTAGAGATTAATTTTAGTAGTTGTTCTGGACTAGCTCAAGTGTCCCACTTGACCCAATTCACTCTTGGCATAAATTGGCCCAATAAGCATTGGCCCAACCACAAAAGTCAAGAGGGGATAACGTTTACCTAACAGTCCGAGCACGTTTGAGGACTAGCCGAGCACGCTGGGATCCTGTCCCCTACAACGACTAGTCTCCCTGGCACGACTATCCAAGACCTAGTCAAAGGTCCTTTATATTTTGGGCCGGAAAACACGCCCAAGCCCAAAAAGATATGAGATCCATTATGCTCCGTGTGAACACTATGAATAGCCCTATATCCCTAGAGAGCAGGGTAATCCAATTCTTACCCAAAATCTCATACCTTTGTTGTCTCCTTACTTACTTTGGCATCGGAGTGCCTTGCAAGTACAACCCATTTTGTCTCAAATATCACTGAATATCAAACATACTGTTACTAGCCATCTGTTTTGCTCGATGCGAACAATAGTTATGCGCGGAAGATACTCCAATTTATAACAAAAAAATAAAAATTTCAACTGGGTTTAATTTTTTTGTTCAAATATTTTTTTTGTATTTTTTATATACATGAATGATAATATTTATCTACTTTTTATATTAATCAAACATAAACATTTATTCCATAATTTTTTATGCATCAATAATAAATGTGTTGTGTCTTTTTATTATATTTATTAGTGACAAATATTTGGCCTACATTTTGTATTAGAAACAAATATCTTGGGGTGGCAAACGGGCATGCCCGCCCCGTTTAGGCCCGTCCCGCAAAAGCCCGCGAAAAAATGGGGTGGGTGGGCGGACATATTTGAGAGTGCGGGTCTAAAACTTTGTCCCGCCCCGCAAAAAAGCGAGGGCGAGGCGGGGAAAGCCCACAGGCAATGAAGCTTTTAGGCATAAAAATAGTAAAATTGTATGAAAAAACTCATGTCCGCAAAAGTCCGCAAAAAACGGGGCGGGGCGGGCACATTAAAGGGAGCGGGCCTAAAACCTCACCCCGCCCCGCGAAAAAGTGCGGGTAAAACGGGCTTTCCCCGCGGGCCGTGCCCGTTTTGCCACCCCTATAAATATCTATCTATTTTTTTATATTAATTAATGATAAATTTCTTTTAAATAAAATACTAATGATTTATGTGTGACTTTGATTGAAATAAAATCAGACCTTATAATTATTTTTATTTTTATTTAGAAAGTTGTTAAGAATAATATATATATTTCATACACAAGATAATTTATTTGTCATTAATTAATAAATTAATTAAATTTATGTATTTTTTGGTATTTTCTAAATATCCTAATTATCTCGGGCGTCAATTATTTATTGTGTAATTTGTTAGACGCTAGGTTCAGAATCTAGAAGGGGTGAGAATAGATCCCTTTAAAAAATTTATTCGCTTTTTAAAATTGTTTTTAAGGATGGCTTGCATAAGCGCTTCGGGATCGATTCGCGTCAATTCCAAACTGTTATTGGTAGAATCAGATATGCTACAACCACGAAGAAAATTGCTATGCCAAAGAGTTTGAAAAAAAATAAATCAATATGTTTTTCAAAAAAAAATATTTGTTTGAAGGATTAACCCTTAATCACCTACTTCCAATGAGAATGAGTTAGATAAATTTGCTAAGGCAATTTATCGAACACGTGTTGTGCAAACAGTTTGTTGCACAAGCAAATCAACAAACGAGTGCAATAGTTAATAAGTCAATGTGATTTAAGTGTGGTTGATTGTGAAATCCAAATGCAATTGATAATTACAATTCTCTATACAAAAACAATTTTGTATCACAATTTAACACTTAGACTAATTTTTGAGTTAACAAATGTGAACCCATATTAATAGTAGGTAATAGAGAAGTAAGGAGAGAGGAACACAACGATTTGTTTAGGCATTTCGTCGTTCGTCCTCGCTACGACTACGTCTGCCCCCAATTCCAAACGAGAATTGAGATAGTTTTTATTACTTTGCAAATTGTTATTACAAGAAAAGTTAAAGCAATAAACAAAAAAACTCAGCTTTGATGTCAATTCTTTATCTTCTCTCCCTTTGACCTTAAACAAGACCAAGTCGCCCAACAATCTCGAATCAATACTCCGACTACCGCTACTCCCATTACCTAACCCATCGTTCTTCAAGGCTTTCACTCGGCTAAATTACAATTGCAAATTTTTGTCACCCAAGAACTTTTATTGATCCTCCGTTTACTATTACTCCCTTGACCGAACCCACTGTTCTTCAAAACTTTCACTCGGATGAATCTAATCCAAAGCTTCTTGTCAAAAACCCCTAAATCACCTTGATCTTGGAGAACAAAATCCCAATGGTTTTATTCAATGAAACCACCATCACTCTTCACCCAAAGAAATATACAATTCCTCTCTATGGACGTTATCAAGCTTGATCATATATCAGCAACACAAGAATGATTATGTGTAATTGTGTAGTGAACAAGAAGAAGAATGAAGATGAGAAGACTTATGTATCTTTCAAGTTTCAAAATTATTTTGAAATATGAGCATGAATATATTTATATGTGTGTGAAAAGAGAGAGCAAGATCTGGAAAATTCATGCACAAAAAATGCCCAGAATTGAGCGACAGGTCAACCTCTGGACTTCATGCGTTGACCTAAACAAGACAGTGAGGTTTGGTGTTGATTCAGCTCAGTATGCGTCGACTCAGGACTTTTTTGCGTCGATCTCTGGGTCAGTGTATGTGTGTGTGAGTCAACCAAAACAAGGCAGTGAGGTCTAGAAAGACAATGCACTACATGCGTCGACCTGCAGCATGCATTCGTCGACCTATGTAAGTCATGAGTTAATGCATAGGTTGGTGCAAAGTCACCAGAATGGTTTTTGACAAACTTCACAAATCAGCTTAAGTATGAGTCGATCTATACAAGTCAAAAGTCGACTCATGACTATGTAAATCACTCAAAAACCCATTTTCATGATGCATATATTTAACTTGACCCATGTATATTTCAAAAATCAAAATACTTGATGCACATATTTCCTAGATGAGTGTAATGCTTGTTCAAATTAGAGTTCATCCAAACTCCACAAGCACACTTCCTATTCTATTTGCTTTCTTTATCCTCATCTTTATTTGCTTTCTTGCTTTTGTGCTTGAATAAATTGTGAATCCCTCGCACTCTTAGTCCATATACCAAGCCCTATTCTACTTCTTGTAAGTCGATTGTCTTGTGCATCGCCATCGACCAAACCACTGCATTCCTGGTCCACATACCAAGCCATATCTCAAGTTTTGTAAGTCGATCATCTTGTGCATCGCCATCAACCTTGCTTTTCAAACTTCAAACTTTTTCATAATAAACCTTAATTTTGTCAAGTGGTCGAAAACTCTTTTTCCCAAATAAATGCTAAAACACTTAAGCATATCTACACACTTTCAAAAACTCTAAAAACAACTTCAACTAATTCAAATATTTTTGCCACTTGGTTTTTTAAATTAAAACCTTTTTCACAAATGAGAGACACTTAGTTAATTTCACAACGAAACAAACATGCTTCCACATGTGAATATCGAGCATTTGCCATTCGAATGTGATGATGGCCAGAATCTGTATAAATCCATGATTCAGTCATATCATTCTTGAAGTGATGCAAACATTCTCTTATCATGTGTCGCGTAGCATTGTTTCTGTTTAAAAGCGATCGAGTACCTCTCGCTAAAATAAATCAACAAACCTCTATGGTTACTATCACCACGAACTACGAGACTATGACTTCTTCATTGTATATGGAGGACACGTAGGCACGAGACTCTTGAGGTCTTGACGAGCACAAAAAGTAATAAAAAAACTTCTTCTCTCATCACCTCGATCTTTTTGCAAACAATATCGGTGTAGCCTAATGTTTACCGTGAAATTTGGTAAACAAGCGTTAGTCTTCTAAAAACAAGAATTTTTGGTTACTCACAAGATCAACTAGAATGATCCTAGGACATGTGCTTTATATTTCAAATCTTATTTTTGATAATGAAGAACACTTTGACTGCATTTGTGTTCTTGTTGAAAAGTTTGTTTAATCTACGTGATTCTTTAAAGTAATATTATAAAACTTGTAAAAAAAACAAGGTAAAAAGCAATTAAAAGTAACTTGCAAGAATATAAATTATGGAAATGATAAAAACATAAATTCTGTTTAATGATAAGGACATAAATTTTGGAAAAGGGTTATAAAACGGAAAAAGGATAAGAATGGTGTTAAACGTACATTCTCAAAAGAACTCTTTTCTCAACACACAGATACTTAGAGTCTTAGCATTTATATATACTACTTTGAAATAACTATTTTCAATAGTCTTTCGATCAGGGCATGCCACGTTTCACTCGGCATGCCTTCCTTTCGCCCTGGAGCTCCATGCGTCCTTTGACAAAACAGATAAGGACAAAAGTTACTTATATCTTCGCTCAAACTCAACTCCCCTGTCGAACGCTTCTCTTCGTCGAAACAACAACAAAACTTAGAAAATATTTCTACGTCCAACACTTTCTCCTTTCAGAGGCGACTTCGACAGGTTCTTAGTAACATGCTATTTCGTCGAAAAGTCATAATATCTTTAACATATATATTTCAGTAACAATCATGGTGTCGAAATATCTAGCTAACACCTAAAAACACATATTTTCAAGAGGTTTATGTGGAGTACCACAAATGTGAGGGGTGCTAATACCTTCCCCTTGCATAACCAACCCTCGTACCTAGATTTCTCTTTTTATTGGGTTTTATCGATATTTTCCTTTTTCCTATTTAGAAACAATAAAGTTCGGTGGTGACTCTTGCTTTGTGAGTTAAGTTAATCAATAGCTTAATCTCAATTTTTCCGCCGCGACAATTATGTGGGGGAATTTGCTTCTTAATTGATTAGATGCAAGTTCAAATAAATTAGAGAGCGAGATTTTGCTTTCGTAATTGGTCACGGCGCTTCCTAATTGATTAGTTTAGTGGGCATACCTGATTTTTAAGAAATGTTTTAAATAAATTATGTTTTGTAAAATGTTTTAAGTGCTTGTGTGCATTGCCTCGATACTTTAAGAGCTACTCATACTTAATTACACATTACTTCCCTAAACAGGTAAAATTACAAACATATATGTGATCATGCGAACTTTTACAACTTTAGTTCCTTTTGATGCTGACCTTTTTATTTGACTATCATTGCTCTTAACACTGGGACCTTCATAGCTGCGCTTTTTGATAACTCCATTCTTTTTTTTACTTTGATAGTGTTCATTGCTAAAATAGCTTTGTTCTTTTTTTATCATCAAAACCATAAACAATATCATCATAACATTGCTCATCACATAGAACCACACCCAGAATTTAGTTTTGATCCTCGAGACACGTGACAACATTCCTTTTTTTATATATCATATATGTGGTAATTCTTCTAAAGCCTTTACTCAGACCATCTGTGACTCTCAAGTAATCATGTAATTTGGAACTTTGTTATCTTTGGATCGAGCTCATCTCTTTGACACCATGAATTATGTTGATTGGTTTGTCTCCAACCTACCATTTTTAAATTCTTCTATTTCTCTATTTCTTGTTGGATAATTTGAAAGAAATATATTATGAGGTGTTTTCGGATGAACAATGTACTACTTAGATCGATTTAAATCAAATCAAATCTCTTCAAGACATCGTGTTTTGAGTTTTTTATCCTCCAACTAATTGAAATCTTTAAAAAAAAATCTCTTCGATTCCTCCACCAAACACCTTTGGCAAGCTTAATATGAACGGATGTTGTTTAAAAAAATCAAGGAAGATCAAACTTTGAAAGATTTTCACGAAACTACTTTTAAGAATAGCTCGTAGATTTTTCTCCTTTTTGCCTGATTGATATTATCCTCCGTGAAAAATAATTGGCTATACTTAGAGGCTTTGAAACAACTTATTTCGATAAACTCCATTCTTTTTTACTTTGATAATGTTCATTATTAAATTAGCTTTGTTCTTTTTTTTATCATCAAAACCATAAACAATGTCATCATAACATTGCTCATCACATAGAACCACACCTACAATCTCGTTTCGATCCTCGAGACACGTCACAACATACCCTTTTTTTATCATGGATGTGGTAATTTTTCTAAAGCCTTTATTCAGAGACCCCGTGTGACTCTCAAGTCTCAAGTAATAAGGAAATTTGAAACTTCGTTATCTTTGGATCATGCTCATCTCTTTGACACCGGGAACTATTTTGATTGGTTTGTCGCCAACCTTCCATTTTTAAATTCTTCTATTTCTATATTTTTTTGTTGGATAATTTGAAAGAAATAAATTATGAGGTGTTTTTGAATGAAAAGTGAACTATTTAATTCGATTTAAATCAAATTAAATCTCTTCAAGACATCATGTTTCAAGTTTTTGACCCTCCAACTAATTGAAATCTTCAAAAAAAAAATATCTTCAATAATCTCTAAGATCCCTCCATCAAACAGCTTTGTCAAGCTTAGTATGAATGAATGTTGTTTAAAAAGTCAAAGAATATCATACTTTGGGAGATTTCTAGATTTCTATGAAACTACTTCGTAGATTTTTCTATTTTTGCCTGATTGATATTATCCTCCTTGAAGAATAACTGGCCATACTAAGAGACCTTGAAACAACTTGAAAATTATAGGATTTGGTCAAACAAGGAGTTTCTTTCAACTCACCCTTGTGCTACTACCATGGAAGCAATTATAAGATTTTTTTTTTCCAATCAAACTAATGTGCATACTCTCTCTCTAAAGAGTGGAGCTACTCATAATTTGTGTTTGCACATGATGTTAGTTAGTTTTGGTAGGATGACTACTTAATTTTCATTAGTTTTTATCAACCCAGTGAAAAAGACATTTTTCTAATTAAATAAAACATGTGGTGTATAAAATTTCCATTCTAATCAAAATAGAAAAGAAAAAAAAATGTGGTCTTGATGTAATCAAAACCAAGAAGCATTCCAACTTTTCAGAAAGAAAAAAAAAATGAATGTATCATGGACTGACCTCCCTCCAGAAATCATAGAAACAATTTCTCAAAAGCTAACAATCTACTCCGACTACCTCCGATTCCGATCCGTCTGCCGCACCTGGTTCTCCTCCCTCCCCAAAACCCCTCTCCATCTCCCACCTCAACTCCCATGGCTCATTTTCTCTCAACAATCCTTCCTCGACATCTCCACCCACAAAACCCACCTCATCGATCTCCCTCTTTCCTCTCACCGAACTCGCATCTGCGGTTCTTCCCACGGCTTCCTCGTAATCCTCGACGAAACCCCTCAGATTCGTCTTTTCAACCCCGTAACAAACGTTACTCTCTTTCTTCCTCCGCTTCATGCTTTCCCTAATGTTGTGAGCTTCGATTATTCGAATGTTGGTCGCGAGTATTTGGTTAGAAACCCTAACGGTGATTTAGGGTTTTTCAATTTGAGACAAATGTGTAACTATTTTGTTAGGAAGATTGTTTTATCATCGAGCCCTAAAAAGGATGAGTTTGTAGCGTTTGCTATTGTTGATGGGTTTAACAATTTGGCTTTCTGTAAAAAGGGGTATGATTCTTGGGTTTTTATGAGTGATGAGATTTTTCAGTTTTGGGAAGATGTTGTGTATCATGAAGGATTGTTTTATGCTGTGAGTAAGGGTGGGATGATTGCGGTGTGTGACGTTGATGTTCCGAGAGTTTCTGTTATTGAGACGATTACTCCGGTTGAATTCTCCGGGGATATATTTTATGTGGTGTTTTCCGGTGAGGAAATGTTGTTGGTTACTCGGGTTTTGGAACAGGAGTTTTCTGATGGGGGGATTGAATCTCATATGTTTGTGTATAAGACTGCGGGATTTGAGGTTTTTAAGATGGATTGGAATGCAATGGCGTGGAAAAAGATCGAAACGTTGGGTAATAGGGCTTTGTTTGTAGGTGGAAATTCTTCGCTGTGTTTTTCGGCGGGTGATTTTGTAGGATGTTGTGGGGATTGTATCTATTTCACTGATGATTATTCGGAGTCGAATCATGATGATGCTTATGGGAAACATGATTTTGGCATGTTTAGATTGTTGGATCAGATCATTGACCCGTTGTTGCCGAGTTATCCTCGGAGTTCATATTCTTGGTTAGGATGGCCGCTTCCAATTTGGGTTTCTCCAAATCCTTGCTAAGTTGAGAAATCTCACTCTCAGTTGTGTTATTGGTATATGTGTTCCTTCCCAATGCTTTGTTTAAAAGCATGCCTTGTTATTATAATGTGGATGGATATTCATTTATTGTGTATAGAGATTCTAGATTGCAAAATAAGATCAATGTATTAATGCAGTAAAGTAAACTATTTCTGTACTGTAAACTTGTATTGTATATGAATATATTTATTACATACTTGTTGAATTTGGTATGCATTAGATTAGAGAAGATATATGTATGCTGATAATTACTAACCAATATCATTTGGCTGAATGTTTAGACTTAGATAACAGGCCATTATGTGATTTGAACATGGAATCTATTGCACCGCACCTAAAATCAAATGGTCTTGACCACTGGAGTTTCTTTTACCATGTCATTCAAAGTTTACATCCTTTAGAATTTTTGTTGAGTACATTTTATCAGCGACAGTCTGTTGGGTGTTTTGAGTTGTATTTGGTCTGGGCTTTGATTTATGTTCAATAAGAAAAGATGCTAACCTGAATGTACAGTTGACTCAGGGCAGTCTCATTGATGAGACACTGATATTTTTCTAAAGTTGTGCAATCCCTGCTTTTGGTTTATATCAGCAAAAGTGCATAAAGATCCACTGCAACATCTGTGAAGCTTCTCAAATGAAAGAATTTCTTGTCCGAGAGGGGCCTTCGATTGTGTTGGACTCAGACCATTATTTTCCTGTTCAAAGGTGGCGTTTCATCATTCAAACTCTTCCGATATGCTGTGTTGGAACTTGCAGCCAATCTGTGGAGCTTTTCAACAAGTGTTTTCTTGAGAGGTTGGAACTTGGAACTCTTCTTCGATGAAATCTATCACATATTTATGTTCCTTATATTTCAAATTTCAAAGGGATTGCATCTACCCATCTTAAAAAATAGTATACTGCTACTAAGATATATCTATGCCCTTTTGAAGATTTAAGGTGAATTTGATCAATCAAGTCTAATTGCAATCTCACAAAGGTCAAGCCTTAATTATGAAGTGAAACTCTTTAGTTGCTAAATGTTGAATACTAGTATGTCTTTATCATTCTCCACACCCTTTAGAAAATTCAAAACAATCTATAGGCAAAATAGGCCAAAACACATTTTATCTTTTCAGTCCCCAATTCATCTTATCACATGCCCGATGGCCCCTAAAAATTCTTCTGTGTACTTCTACTAGTGATACATGGCATGTCCTTATAATAAACATTCTATCTTATCTTATATATAAATCCAAGGTTGTCATGATGGCAACCCTAGCCACATGTCACCTTGGTAGTATCTCTAAACAAAATTTGGCCACATGTCACCTTCATAGTAAATTTAAACAAAAATCTTAATTTTGACTTTTACTAATTTAACCCTATATTAGAAATAAATAAATAAAATTATCATAATAATAATATAATATAATATTCAGCCATAAATATTAATAATAATTTTATAAATATGTAATATATAATATTCATAAGTTTATATTTTATTAATTTGTTAAAAAAAATTCAAAATATTGTTATAAATGATTAATAATATTTTATTTAAATTAAAAAATAACATGTAAGTAATTTGTAACAAAAAATTAAAAGTCATTATTATTTAGTTTATTTCAGATTTAAAAATAAAAATAAATTTAACATAAGTTTATATTTTATTAATTTAAAAAAAAATTCAAACTATTTTTATAAATGATTAATAATATTTTATTTAAATTTAAAATTAAATGTAAGTAATTTGTAACAAAAAATTAAAAGTCCTTATTATTTAATTTATTTTATATTTAAAAATAAAAATAAATTTAACATAAGTTTATATTTTATTAATTTTAAAAAAATTTAAACTATTGTTATAAATGATTAATAATATTTTATTTAAATTAATTTTTTTTTGAATTAATTATAATAAATGTAATGACAACCAATCACTACATATTATTCCAAGAAAAAATCAAATAATTATCATTAATTTTATGTATAATATTGAGTATATATTTTTTTAAATGGTGGAGTATAAACTAAATAAAACAAAAATGGTGGATTATAATAAATGTTACAATTATGAATTTCATTAAAATAAAATTTAACCATCATTATTTGATTATCTCATATTAGAAATCAAACGTATGATCAGTTTTATAGTTACTCTTTTTTCAACTTTTCCACACTAACTCCAAATTAATTTTCTTTATTACTAAATAAATTTGGGAAAAGCTAACATGTGCCCCAAGGGCACAAGTTAAGACATGTTAAGGATACTATAATTAGATAAAGTTAGATATAATTAAATGCAATAAAATCATATTTAAAGTTTCGAAACTTTAAATATGATTTTATTGCATTTAATTATATCTAACTTTATCTAATTATAGTATCCTTAACATGTCTTAACATGTGCCCTAAGGGCACATATTAGCATGACCCAATAAATTTTGTTAAAACGGTGGAGTATTATTTATAAAAAAAAATTTAATTAATAAATTGATGATTCACTCATTTAGTACATTAATATAAAATTTTAATTAATAAATTGATTAATTACTATTTTTATTAATTTGTGATAAATTTATAACACAAACCTTTGAATTACTTTTGTCCCTTTGTATTCCTCCACACCTTTTATAATATTTATAAGTTTATATTTTATTAATTTATTAAAAAAATTCAAACTATTGTTATAAATGATTAATAATATTTTATTTAAATTAAAAAATAAAATGTAAGTAATTTGTAACAAAAAATTAAAAGTCCTTATTATTTAATTTATTTCAGATTTAAAAATAAAAATAAATTTGACATAAGTTTATATTTTATTAATTTTAAAAAAATTCAAACAATTTTTATAAATGATTAATAATATTTTATTTTAATTAAAAATAAAATTTAAGTAATTTGTAACAAAAAAATTAAAATTCCTTATTATTTAATTTATTTTATATTTAAAAATAAAAATAAATTTAACATAAGTTTATATTTTATTAATTTTAAAAAAATTCAAACTATTGTTATAAATGATTAATAATATTTTATTTAAATTAAATTTTCTTTTGAATTAATTATAATAAATGTAATGGCAACCAATCACTACATATTATTCCAAGAAAAAATCAAATAATTATCATTAATTTTATGTATAATATTGAGCATATATTTTTTTAAATGGTGGAGTATAAACTAAATAAAACATAAACGGTGGATTATAATAAATGCTACAATTATGAATTTCATTAAAACAAAATTTAACCATCATTATTTGATTCTCTCATATTAGAAATCAAACGTATGATCAGTTTTATAGTTACTCTTTTTCAACTTTTCCACCGTAACTCCAAATTAATTTTCTTTATTACTAAATAAATTTTGTTAAAACGGTGGAGTATTATTTCAAAAAAAAATTTTATGATTCACTCATTTATTACATTAATATAAAATTTTAATTAATAAATTGATTAATTACTATTTTTATTAATTGGTGATAAATTTATAACACAAACCTTTGAATTACTTTTGTCCCTTTGCATTCCTCCACACCTTTTATAAACAACCTTAATCACACATTCATTATTTATTCACTTCTATATCATTTCACTTATTTACTATTTTTTTAGAATTTTTCACTTTGTCTATTATCGATAACAACTTCAACCCGAAGTTCTTCTTTCATTGCTATGTTTTATAGATTTGTGTATTTTAATGAGTTGTGCAAATTATTTCAAAAATAATTTGTAGATTAGTTTATCTTATTATTAAATCTCATACTAAATTATTTTATTTTCATGTTAAATACATTGTATGTTTTTGCAGGTTTAAGGTAGATAGAATATGACAAGAAGAAACAATGAAAATTATATTTTCTTTGAAATAAGTAAATGCAAGAGATCGGAGGTAAATCGGAGTAGAGTGTAATTATGTTCATCCGAAACATTTGGCTAAACTCCTTAATTATCTCAAGAACAAATAATTAAATTAGAGTATGTCCAAACATTCTCATAATTTATCTGTAGTTTATTATTATTTTTCGTAAGAGCTTTGTTCTATCCATAAAACTTTAGATACAAGGTGTCTATTTCTCCATTTTATCAATTTAATATTTATTTATTATTATTAGTATTAGATTAGTAGTTTTATGACTATTGTGTTTGGTAATATTTTTATTTAATAATTTCAACTTCACATTATGTAAGGATTTTCTCCTCAATATTGACACTTAAATAATAAGTATACTCAATATTTGTTTCTATTGAAATTATTGTTTATGAGAATACTCAATATTTGTTTCTATTGAAATTATTGTTTATGAGAATCAAATGAGTTGATGTTCTCCACCTCCTCGATGTTAAAAAACTGAACACAAGGAAATTTTATCGTGTATATAATATGCTTATTTTTAACACTTTAAAAACTCTATTGTAACTAATTAATGTGCAAGAGATCGTATGTACGAACTTCAAAATCTCTCATATCTAAAAAGATATAAAACTGATTAAGATATTAAGATATTGAAGTTACTTTCTTCATATTTTTCCTATTTATTTTATTTGACTATTTACTTAGTCTATTATAAATTTTAGTTTTTTAAATTTGATTGTAGTAGTCATTTTATTGCAATTATATATGTCACTACTTTTTACCAAAAATAAATAAAATATATCATTATAGTTTCTTCAAATTTGAAGTATAATGTATTGAATATGACCTAAATTCTTTTGTCCAATGAATTATATTGTATTAACAACTTTAATAATATATTACAATGTTGCTCTAAAAAATTGAAAGAATTATACCTACAAAAATATCCATCTCAGTTCACTAATAACTCGAATTTGTTTTCTCGGTATCTTATACAATATATTATAGGTAAAATCACATCAATAAAAAATTAATTAATAAGTATTATATCCAACCTTTTTAATCAACAATTAAAAATATTTATTTCCATTAAAGAGGAAATTAGGTATCCATATTGGTGACAACATCTTTATTTTAAATTGTATAATTTTAAACTCGAAGCAATTCTAAATATTATATGCAAAAGATAAAATAAATAAAAAATCAAGAAGAGCATGCTTTAAGATTCTTAAAATTATAAACATTGTAGTTTTAATAAATTATAATTTCAAAAAATTTAAGATATATGGAAATCTAGTTATAAAACATCGGCTTATACAACTCACAACATAACTTGGTATATGGAAAGAATTTTTATCTTAACTTTTATCATGTGTCGGGTTGTATTAGCTTTATATATAATTGTTACCTGTTCAGTAGTTTAATAACATGTATATAGGTAGTTCTATTATTCTTACACTAGGATATGTTAGTTTATCTTTCATTCTGAGATGTATTCACTTTGTATATAAACACGTAGTTTCAACTATAGTGAAAACAATAATACCGTTACAACTTTTATCATATTGTAAGTTCTAACAAACTCTTCTTCTTCTTCTTTGATCTCTTCGTCCCTACCATGGAGATTTCTCACGAGTTCTTCAAAGTTAATATGGTATCAAAGTCTCGTTTAATATATCGGGGTCACCTATCATTTATTTTCACCCTTCAGTTGTCTAGTCCTGAGTGCGAGGGGTGTGTTAAGAGTCACACATCGGACAATATATGACTTGAACATGTCTTTATTAGTAGGAGCAATCTCCTCTACAAGCCAGTTTTGTAGAGTTGAGTTACGTCCAACCACATTTCTTAACATAGTACCAGGGCTTGTGAAACTCTGATAGCCATTGTTCTTTCCTTTCTTCTGTATTTTCTCTTCGTTCATAGTTCCTTTTGCGTTTCAATTGCAATGGGGCTTTTTATTCTTAATTTCTAGGTCAATGGCTTACCAGAGTTTCATTGATTTCTCTACGAAATCTACTATACAAATCTGTATTATCTCCATCCAAAAAAAAAATTGGCGTTAGTTCTTGTCTCTTCATTGCTTATGATAAGAACTATCACACCTGGGCTCGATCGATGCACATCACATTGATTTCCAAAAACACAGAAAATTTTATAGATGGAACCCTAATCAAACCTCTTGTCTCTAATCCTCTTTATGCTCCATGAATTCGGTGTAATAGTATGGTTCTTACTTGGATTCATCATACGATTTTCGAATCCATCACAAAATCAGTAATATGGATTGATAACGCAGTTGGTGTTGTTTCTTTCACAATGACATTTTTCGCATTTCCGGTCTTCAAGAGGGTCTCTACAAATTTCTCCAAGCAATGATGGTGTACATAAAGCAATAACAAAGACTCTTGTAAACCTAGCACTCTAAGATTTTCAATGTGAATGCTTGAATTCTAATGTTGGTTCGAGCTTCTTATATATCATAATGATTATGGGCTTTTCTTCATGGATATTTGATATGATTTCGTCCAGAAATAATGCAGAATCTGTTGGATATTATTTGTTCCTTAAATCTCTCCACAAGATATTATTTGTTTCAATTTAAATCTCCATTTAAATCTGAATTATTGTTCTTTCAGCTGTAAAACAAATCACCTAAACATATTGTTAAATCAACAACAATAAAATTTGATCCAATCTTTGATCAGAGAATCTTAAAAAATGCAACAATAAAGTTCTAATGCGCAAGGCCCAAATGTTGTAGCAACATGCTAGGACATCGTGTCCAGCATGTGTCCCTTATGTACCTCCATACAACTTAAGCAATCTAGATTAATCTTGAACGATTTTAACACTTCTCCATGTTGTTGTTTTGCTAAAATACATCCAATTCCAAAGAGGCAATCCACAAGGAACTTCAATCTCCCACTTTGAAAAATTGTGACAAAACAAATCTTCAAGATATTTTTGTTCAACTCTTCAAGATATAACAGTTTGTTCTAATCAGAATAAGTGACAACCAGTAGGATTATTGGAATTAATCAAAGCATTCAATCAGTAGCAGCACCATTATTCCATTTATCAGAGTTAAGCACAGTAGCAGCAACAACAGAAGTCAGTAGCTTCAAGATTAGATGCTTACACACAATCCATTTAGTTGCTCTAAACCAAAAAGATAATCCAACATCAATCATTCACAGATTTAGTCATGCATGTATTGAGTAAGCACATAGTTAGTAGCATACAATTCTACAAACCAATCATTATTAGCATGCAATCTTTCACATGCTTAATCTTGCAAAACACAAACAATTAGTAGTTAATAAATGGGATATGAAAATCTACTAACACAAAAGCTCATCAATAGAGCCGGATGTCTTGCCCGATGCTCCAGCATGTAAACACACATTAACATTAGTATTTACCAAGATGGTCAGTACTAAACAATTACTACATCATTAGTACTTCAAGAACCAGTATTAAATAATTACCACATCATTAGTACTTCAAGAATCAGTACTAAACAACTACCACATAATTAGTACTTCAAGAACCAATACTAAACAAATACATGTTATTTAGTTTCACTAACAAAGATCACACACCACTACTCCACCTTTTTGCCATAATTTGGCAAAGGGTTAGTTCTCCAAACTAGCAGCTAGATGTCAGTTATGCATAGGTTAGTATGTTTGCACATACACAACCAGGTCATGAGTAGAACAACCTAGTAGCATTAAGACCAAATGTTGAAGATTAAGGATGGAGTAGTTAATCATTATACCATAAAAAAAACAAAGGTAAAAAAATTGTCTTTAATAGCCAGCTTCAGCAAACATGCTCTTGTCTTATTAGATGTCTGGCACATCATGTTAAGCATATTCTTTCCCAAGATTCTATCTTCAGAGCTTTCATCCTCTTCTTCACTGCTTGGATATTCTTCTTCACATCTAGTGTCTTCTTCCACCTCTTTAACATTGTGGATCACTTTGATCAACTCATCTTTCTTTCAATTTGTACTTTAAGTGATTGAAGTTTGGAGAGCATTTGACACTTCCACCAACTCATTCAGAACAATACTTTTGGTGGTCTTTGTAAGCATAAAAGACCCTTCATTAGCAATTTGACCTTGGCTATTAGTCAGATTAATGTCTGTTAGAACAAGAATTGTTCTGATCAATAATCTTAGTTTTGATGATAACAATGTATATGAATTTTGCTCTAGATAATGTGGTACTCTAATCCTATGCAATTTCCCTTTCAGGAAATATATAAAGAGTATGCACAAATCAGTGCTAAGAAGCTTTGACTCGGAAGGTTCAGTATGCAACTTCAGCACATGGTCTGGCAAGACATCAGAAGATGGTCAAGTAGAATCAGAACATGGTCTATTAAAAGCATCAGAAGAACTTGAGTTCAGAAGCAGAAGCACTGAAGTCATGGAATCACGCTCAGAAGCATATCAAGATCAGAAGATCAGAAGATGCTCTGCACCAAGCTGTTTGTACTCTGATGATTTTCAACGTAGTATTTACAAAGAACAAATCAGAATCAAGTACTAGATGGCAGGCTACGCTGACTGACAAAAGGAACGTTAGAAGCTATTAAAGGCAATGTCAGTAGTCACAGCAAAAGCAAGGCTCGAGGTAGTTGACAAAACAGTGAAACATTAAATGCAATGCTGTACGGAATACGCAAAGCATTAAATGCTCCCAACGGTCATCTTCTCAAAACGCCTATAAATATGAAGTTCTGATGAGAAGCAAAGTTACAAATCCTGAACGAACTTATTCTGAAAAACTTGCTGAAACGCTGTTCAACTCAAAGCTCAGAAACTTCATCTTCAACCTCACTACATTACTGTTGTAATACTTTAGTGAGTCTAAGCTTAAATCTGTAAGAGAAATATCACAATTTGTGATTATCGCTTTTAAGAAGCAATTGTAATACTCTTAGAATTGATTACATTAATTTGTAAGTAACTAGAGTGATCAAGTGTTGATCAGGATACTCTAGGAAGTCTTAGCTTGTGTCTAAGCAGTTGTAATTAGAGTGATCACGTGGTGGTCAGGATACTCTAAGAAAGTCTTAGCTTGTGTCTAAGCATTTGTTCCTAGAGTGATCAGGTTGTGATCAGAAGACTCTAGAAGACTTAGAAGTTGTCTAAGTGGAAAACCATTGTAATCTTGTGTGATTAGTGGATTAAATCCTCAGTTGAGGTAAATCGCCTTGTATAGGGTGGACTGGAGTAGTTTAGTTAACAACGAACCAGAATAAAAATACTTGTGCAAATTATTTTTATCTTACGAGTTTTTGAAACTACACTTATTCAAACCCCCCTTTCTAAGTGTTTTTCTATCCTTCAATTGGCATCAGAGCGCCGGTTCTAAGGTGCAAGCACTTAACCGTGTTTAGAAAAGATTCAGGAAGAGAAAAACGCTTCAGTAAAAGATGGCTGGTGAAGTTCAAACAAATCCAACTGCATCTACATCTGGCTCTGCTGAGCAATACAATGGTAACAATGGTTATACTAGACCACCAGTATTTGATGGTGAAAATTTTGAATACTGGAAAGATAAACTGGAAAGATACTTTCTTGGTCTGGATGCTAATCTATGGGATCTTCTGTTGGATGGTTACAAACATCCTGTTAAAGCTACTGGTGTAAGGCTCACGAGAAACGAAATGACTGATGATCAAAAGAAAGATTTCAAAAATCATCACAAATGCAGGACTGTTTTGCTGAATGCTATCTATCATGCTGAGTATGAGAAGATATCTAACAGGGAAGCGACTCATGACATATATGAGTCCTTGAAAATGACTCCTGAAGGAAATGCTCAAGTTAAGGAGACCAAAGCTCTTGCACTAATCCATAAGTACGAAGCCTTCAAGATGGAGGATGATGAAGACATTGAGAAGATGTTTTCAAGATTTCAAACTCTGACTGCTGATTTAAGAGTTCTGGACAAAGGCTACACCAAAGCTGATCATGTAAAGAAGATCATCAGAAGCTTGCCCAGAAGATGGGGCCCAATGGTGACTGCATTCAAGATTGCGAAGAATCTGAATGAAGTTTCTTTGGAAGAGTTGATCAGTGCCCTGAGGAGTCATGAGATTGAACTTGACGCAAATGAACCTCAGAAGAAAGGTAAGTCTGTTGCATTAAAATCTAATTTTAAAAAATGCACTAACGCTTTTCAGGCTGAAGAAGAAGATCCTGAAGAATCAGAATCTGAAGAAGAAGATGAACTGTCCATGATCTCCAGAAGGGTAAACCAACTCTGGAAGAGCAAGCAAAGGAAGTTCAGAAGCTTCAGAAGTTCAAAGAGATTTGAACGAGGAGAATCTTCTGGTGACAGAAGATCTGACAAGAAGAAGGCTGTCTGCTATGAGTGCAATGAGCCTGGACATTACAAGAACGAGTGTCCAAAACTTCAGAAGGAGAATCCCAAGAAGAAGTTTCATAAGAAGAAAGGTCTTATGGCAACATGGGATGATTCAGAATCAGACTCTGAAGATGAGCAGGCAAATCTGGCACTAATGGCCACAATGGATGGCAGATCAGAATCTACATCAGAATCAGATTCTGAAGAGGTATTTTCTGAACTATCTAGAGAAGAGTTAGTTTCCAGTTTAACAGAACTTCTGGAACTCAAGGCTCATCTTAGTATCAAATACAAAAAGCTGAAAAAGCAGTTTGAATTTGAAACTAAGAAGCTGGAATTGGAAAATTCTGAACTGAAGGAAAAAGTTCTAAATCTATCCAAAGATAGTGGATCTCCTTCTGAAACAGAAAAACCCATTCCTAGCATGAATCATATTCTGAAAGAATATGACTCGAGCTTCAGAAAGTTCTTATCTAGAAGTATTGGCAGAAGTCATCTTGCTTCTATGATATATGGTGTTTCTGGAAACAGAAGGTTTGGTTTTGGCTATGAGGGTGATACCTCACATAAATTTGAACCTGTTGATGATCTGAAGATCACATACAAGCCATTGTATGATCAGTTCAAATATGGCCATGCTCATGATATTAGGCTCACTTCACATGCACAGAAGTTTAACACTGTTCACACCAAGAAGCATGTGACACATCCTAAGAAATATCATGCTGACAAACCTAAAGAATATCATGTTGTTCCTCCTGTTAAATATTTTGCTAAACCCAAGAACTAACAAGAAAGGACCCAAGAAATTGTGGGTACCTAAGGAGAAGATAATTTCTGTTGCAGATATCCTTGGCGGCAAAGAGGACAAAAAAGCAAAATGTCATGGTACCTGGACTCTGGGTGCTCGCGACACATGACGGGAAGAAGGTCTACATTCCAAGACCTGGTGCTTAAACCAGGTGGAGAAATCAAGTTTGGAGGAGATCAGAAGGGCAAAATCATTGGCTCTGGAACCATAAGTCTTGGTAACTCTCCTTCCATAACTAATGTACTTCTTGTAGAAGGATTAACGCATAACTTATTGTCCATAAGTCAATTAAGTGACAATGGTTATGATATAATCTTCAATCAAAAGTCTTGCAAGGCTGTAAGTCAGAAGGATGGCTCAATCCTATTTACAGGCAAGAGGAAGAACAACATTTATAAGATTGATCTTTCTGATCTTGAGAAGCAGAAGGTGACTTGTCTTATGTCTGTTTCTGAAGAGCAATGGGTCTGGCACAGAAGATTAGGACATGCTAGTTTGAGAAAGATTTCTCAGATTATCAAACTAAATCTTGTCAGAGGACTCCCTAATCTGAAATATAAATCAGATGCTCTTTGTGAAGCATGTCAGAAGGGCAAGTTCTCCAGACCTGCATTCAAGTCTAAGAATGTTGTTTCTACCTCAAGGTCGTTAGAACTCTTGCACATTGATCTGTTTGGCCCAGTCAAAACAACATCTGTCAGAGGGAAGAAATATGGATTAGTCATCGTTGATGATTATAGCCGTTGGACATGGGTAAAGTTCTTGAAACACAAGGATGAGTCTCATTCAGTATTCTTTGAATTCTGCACTCAGATCCAATCTGAGAAAGAGTGCAAAATCATAAAGGTCAGAAGTGATCATGGTGGTGAATTTGATAACAAATTCTTTGAGGAGTTCTTCAAAAAAAATGGTATTGCCCATGATTTCTCTTGTCCTAGAACTCCACAACAAAATGGAGTTGTAGAACGAAAGAATAGGACTCTACAAGAAATGGCCAGAACCATGATCAACGAAACCAATATGGCTAAGCACTTCTGGGCAGAAGCAATAAACACTGCATGTTATATTCAGAATAGAATCTCTATAAGACATACTCTAAATAAGACTCCTTATGAATTGTGGAAGAACAGAAAGCCCAACATTTCATATTTTCATCCTTTTGGATGTGTCTGTTTTATTCTGAACACTAAAGATCATCTTGGTAAGTTTGATTCTAAGGCACAAAAGTGTTTCCTTCTTGGATATTCTGAACGCTCTAAAGGCTACAGAGTATACAATACTGAAACATTGATTGTAGAAGAATCAATCAATATCAGGTTTGATGATAAGCTTGGTCTTGAAAAGCCAAAGCAGTTTGAGAATTTTGCAGATTTTGATATTGATATCTCAGAAGCAGTAGAACCAAGAAGCAATGCTGCAGAAGCTGATAGTCTCAAAAGCAATGGATCAGAAGATCAAGTTGCTGCATCTTTAGAGAATCTCAGGATTTCTGAAGAGCCAACAATCAGAAGATCACCTATACTTGCTTCAGCTCATTCAGAAGATGTGATCCTTGGAAAGAAAGACGATCCCATCAGAACAAGGGCATTCCTTAAGAACAATGCAGAATGTCAATTAGGTCTTGTTTCTTTGATCGAGCCAACTTCTGTTGATCAAGCTCTAGAAGATCCAGACTGGATAATTGCCATGCAAGAAGAACTCAATCTGTTTACAAGGAATGATGTATGGGACTTGGTTCCTAGACCAAAAGGATTTAACATCATTGACACCAAGTGGGTATTCAGAAACAAGCTAAGCGAGAAGGGAGAAGTGGTACGAAACAAAGCCAGACTGGTTGCTCAAGGTTATAGTCAGCAAGAAGGGATTGACTACACAGAAACCTTTGCACCAGTGGCCAGGTTAGAATCTATTCGTCTATTAATTTCTTTTGCCACTCAACACAGCATCACTCTTTATCAGATGGATGTTAACAGTGCCTTCTTAAATGGTTACATAGATGAAGAAGTTTATGTCCATCAACCTCCTGGTTTTGAAGACTCCATGTCTCCAAATCATGTTTTTAAATTAAAGAAATCATTATACGGATTGAAACAAGCTCCTAGAGCTTGGTATGAACGTTTGAGTTCTTTCCTTCTGGAAAATGGTTTCACTAGAGGAAAAGTGGACACTACTCTCTTCTGTAAAACATTTAAAAAGGATATTTTAATTTGTCAAATATATGTTGATGATATTATCTTTGGAACATCTAATGCTACACTTGGAAAGGAGTTTGCTGAGTCTATGCAGGCTGAGTTTGAGATGAGCATGATGGGTGAACTCAAGTATTTCCTTGGGATTCAAATCAATCAAACATCAGAAGGAACCTATGTTCATCAAACGAAGTATGTGAAAGAACTTCTGAAGAAGTTTAATCTTTCTAAATGCAAAGAAGCCAAAACTCCTATGCATCCAACATGTGTCCTAGGTAAGGATGAGGTAAGTAAGAAGGTAGATCAGAAGTTGTACAGAGGTATGATTGGATCTCTTCTATACCTAACTGCTTCTAAACCTGACATTCTCTTCAGTGTTTGTTTGTGTGCTAGATTCCAATCAGATCCAAGAGAGTCTCATTTAACTGCGGTTAAGAGAATTATGAGGTATCTGAAAGGTACTACTAATGTTGGTTTAGTTTACAGAAGATCCAAAGATTACAACTTAGTAGGATTCTGTGATGCTGACTATGCTGGAGATAGAATAGAAAGGAAGAGTACTTCTGGAAGTTGTCAATTTCTTGGAAGTCACCTGATCTCATGGTACAGCAAGAAGCAAGCTACTATTGCCCTCTCAACAACAGAAGCAGAATATGTTGCTGCTGCTGGATGTAGCACACAAATGCTCTGGATGAGAAGTCAGCTAGAAGATTATCAGATATATGAGAGTAACATTCCTATTTTCTGTGATAATACTTCTGCTATATGTTTATCTAAGAATCCTATCTTACATTCAAAAGCTAAACATATTGAGATTAAACATCATTTCATAAGGGACTATGTTCAGAAGGGTGTTATATCTTTAAACTTTGTGGATACAGACCATCAATGGGCTGATATCTTTACAAAACCCCTGGCTGAAGATAGGTTTAAGTTCATTCTGAAGAATATCAGTATGGATGTATGCCCAGAATGAGAAGATGAGAAAATCTTATGTATGGCTATCTTCTGAAATGAGATTGGATTAATGTTTTATAAGAAGTTCTGATCTTAAATCAATTAGAAGTAGTGACTCGTTTATTACTAACGTTTCATTGTCTAAGTTGATTCAGAATATCTTTTATAGTAAATACAGCTGTATCTAGCTTTCCAGATGGTAACACGTGTCTATCCTATTTGGACAAGCGTGCGTGCAGTTGAGGAGGCGCCTTTCATAGGTAACTGTTCTATCACTTCATTTGTCATAGTTTCTCTCTCCTCTTGTCACGTAACATTAAATGCCATTCATCATTTCTTTTATTTTCTTTTTCGTTTTTATATCCGTCAAACGTTTCCCTTCCCAAGAACGTTTCCTTCCCCACATTCCCTCTATTTATTTCTCCATTTCTTTGCATTCTTCAATCAATCTTCGCGCTCTCTCTCTCTCTCTCTCTCTCTCTCTCTCTCTCTCTCTTTCTCTCACTTTTCTATGAATATCTTTTGCGTAAACCCTAGTTCATTCTTCATCGATCTAGCGTTCATCATGAATCCTTCGCCTAGTTCCCTTCATCAAAACTTTAAACCAATTGAAGAAACTAAGTCTCAAAAGTGGCTGATCTATTTGAATAGAACGGATGGAAGGGTTAATAGGTTACAGGATGAGAAACATATCTCGGGATGGCATTCCAAGTTTTTCTCAAGTTAGATCTCTTCTTTGATGCTGTTATCAACATTTGTCCAAAGGAAGAAGACTTTCTTGAGATATTGGATGAAGTTAGGTTCCATAAGGACTTAACTTCTATGTTAAGGGAAAGCCCATCTGAGAATACGCTCTCTCCTGGTGAACTGTTCTCAGTTCCTCCCTTGTATTCATTTACTTCTTTCTCTGGGAGCTGCTCAGGCATGCAGAGTTTCAAGATTTGATGGCCAAGCAAGAGCAAGAACAACGCTGGGATTCATGATATGCTGGCTTAGATTAGGACTAGGCTAGGGTTGTAGTCTTTGTTTCCTTGTAGTTTTCCTTGCTTGTTGCACTTGTGTATCAGCATACATCTTTTGTAATCCTGTTTGGTTAATCAATGAAAAGTTTATTCTGCATAACCCTTGTACTTCTGCTTTTTATCAATGATTATTTGTTTTCTTTCCATTTGTCCTGTGCTTACATTTGAATCTTTTACATTCTTTTTGATGTTATGACAAAAAGGGGGAGAAATAATGATAAATGATTTGATTTATATTAGCAGTTGCTGGGAAGAAAGCCCCCACATTACTAACAGAAGCTGCAAGCTTCATATGTTTCTAAGTTGTTTTGCAGGATTGAAAGCTCAACATTAGAAGCAAAATCATGAGGAATCGCAAATTCTGTAAAAGGAATATGCTCTTGGATTCTTGAAGCAAGCTGAGTGCTATGAAGCTTCAGGATCAGAAGCAAGAAGGAAGAATGTTCAGATATTCTGATGATAGAATATGTTCTGATACATTCTATTTGGCTTATATGGCTCTGATACATATTATGTGTTCCGAAACATATTTTATGTTCCGATTCATTCATGCTGACTTTTGTCGTTTAGTTTTGTTCTGTAACATTTCAGGATGTAGAGATGCTCTAATGATGCTCTGGTACATTCAACAATGTTCTGATACAATCTAGCATGAAGTGATGTAAGAAGAAATTCAAGCTCTGAAGCTGTCCGCTGGAAGCAAAAATCAGAAGCTGTGAATGTTCTGAGGATCAAAGAAATTCAAGTTCTGATGCTGTCCGATGGAAGCAGGTATCAGAAGCTGTGAATGTTCTGAGGATCTAAAGAAATTCAATGTTCTGAAGCTGTCCTATGGAAGCAGAAATCAGAAGCAGTGAATGTTTTGAAGTTCAAGCATATGTGAACGTCTCTACTGAAATACTCAGGGAAGTCTTTTATTTATAAAATTCTTCTTGTATTAATTTCAGGGGGAGATTATTCATCTTATGGGGAGATTGTTAATCTCAGGGGGAGACACATTCACATTATGTTTATATGCTTATGCTATAACTGTGTAATTGTCTTTTGTCGTCTGTTATTCTGATTGCAAATTCATATCATTTATATATGTTTTTGTCATCATCAAAAAGGGGGAGATTGTTAGAACAAGAATTGTTCTGATCAATAATCTTAGTTTTGATGATAACAATGTATATGAATTTTGCTCTAGATAATGTGGTACTCTAATCCTATGCAATTTCCCTTTCAGGAAATATATAAAGAGTATGCACAAATCAACGCTAAGAAGCTTTGACTCAGAAGGTTCAGTATGCAACTTCAGCACATGGTCTGGCAAGACATCAGAAGATGGTCAAGCAGAATCAGAACATGGTCTATTAAAAGCATCATAAGAACTTGAGTTCAGAAGCAGAAGCACTGAAGTCATGGAATCACGCTCAGAAGCATATCAAGATCAGAAGATCAAAAGATGCTCTGCACCAAGCTGTATGTACTCTGATGATTTTCAACGTAGTATTTACAAAGATCAAATCAGAATCAAGTACTAGATGGCAGGCTACGCTGACTGACAAAAGGAACGTTAGAAGCTATTAAAGGCAATGTCAGTAGTCACAGCAAAAGCAAGGCTCGAGGTAGTTGACAAAACAATGAAACATTAAATGCAATGCTGTACGGAATACGCAAAGCATTAAATGCTCCCAACGGTCATCTTCTCAAAACGCCTATAAATATGAAGTTCTGATGAGAAGCAAGGTTACAAATCCTAAACGAACTTATTCTGAAAAACTTGCTGAAACGCTGTTCAACTCAAAGCTCAGAAACTTCATCTTCAACCTCACTACATTACTGTTGTAATACTTTAGTGAGTCTAAGCTTAAATCTGTAAGAGAAATATCACAATTTGTGATTATCGCTTTTAAGAAGCAATTGTAATACTCTTAGAATTGATTACATTAATTTGTAAGTAACTAGAGTGATCAAGTGTTGATCAGGATACTCTAGGAAGTCTTAGCTTGTGTCTAAGCAGTTGTAATTAGAGTGATCACGTGGTGGTCAGGATACTCTAAGAAAGTCTTAGCTTGTGTCTAAGCATTTGTTCCTAGAGTGATCAGGTTGTGATCAAAAGACTCTAGAAGACTTAGAAGTTGTCTAAGTGGAAAACCATTGTAATCTTGTGTGATTAGTGGATTAAATCCTCAGTTGAGGTAAATCACCTTGTATAGGGTGGACTGGAGTAGTTTAGTTAACAACGAACCAGGATAAAAATACTTGTGCAAATTATTTTTATCTTACGAGTTTTTGAAACTACACTTATTCAACCCCCCCCCCCCCCTTTCTAAGTGTTTTTCTATCCTTCAAATGTCTGGCACATTAGACCCTTCAAATAACCTGTAGGCAAAAGTCAATGGAGTAGGTTTCTCGCTTTTCACATCTGCAGGCTTAATGATGTTTGGACGGGGTTAGAAGCTTTCTTCTTCTTTGAGTCATTTTACTTGAATTTGGTTCCGAAGACATCCACATGAACAATCATCCTGAGTGCCACAACATCTTGAATCAACTTGATATCATCATCATTTTTGTTTGACATAGAAACCCTAGATTTCTTTGAGGAGGGATTTTCTTGTAGATTGTCTCCAAACATTTTCACTCCATGAATATTTGTGATAGGAGTGAGTTTAATAGACTTGGTGTCCTCCATTTTCTAACTCATTATCAACTTTGTTTGAATGGTAAACAAGAAGAAGTTATGTTTAGGGCAAAAGAGAGAGACTGATGTTTTTCAAATGAGAAGGCTTATATGAGTTTTGAAAATACCATATAATGAAATAGTGCCCATTTTGTAGAGTGGTAATAATCACATGAAAGAGAAAATTTCCTTTTACCCACCTCTTTAGTAATAACTTCTCAATCTCACAAATGACACAAGTTCCCTTTAACGACTTAACTTCAATTTTATTATGCGAATAATCCTTGTAATTTTGTGTATGTCTAACTTTATATTCAAGCAAGTGATTGACTTCTTTAATAGGGTTTTTCTTGGTTTAGAGGGTGTAGCTTGTGCTTTTCGCTCTAGAATCCTTGAATTGTTTGCCCATTTTTTCGTGATTTGTGATGTAGTGGTATCTGTTTGGTATAGAATTTTTAGATGGTCAAGTTTGTCTGTAGTTTCTCATAGAAATCTACTGACTCTATTTTAGATGTTTTTCTTTCGTGGTGGTCATGTTAGGCTTCGTGAGGGAGTCTTATGATTTGGCATGTTGTGGTCTGGACAATTTGGAAATCTCAGAATAATATTGTGTTCTCAGGTAAATTATTAACTTCGTGGAAAACATGAGTATCCTTTTGGCTTCTAAATGATACCTTAGTAGGTCTGTGGAGAACTCACATGGTTTTTCGACTTGCCTCGAAAACCCTATAAGGCATTTGAGCTAATATTAGCTTGAGTGACTTCTGCCTCTTCTTAGTGTGTTCTTGTTGCTTCGGTGGAGTTTGGTTTCTGTCTGTACTAGTCCTTAATTGGGAAACTCTAACAAGTTTTCTTCTCGGCTGCTCTTTCTTTTGTTTTTCAAATTTTTCCCCTCCCTTTTGTTTTGGAGTTTTAGTTTGGGTGCTTTTGTTTTCGGTGGTTGTGTTGCTTTTATTGTTATTTTTGTATTTATTTTGTTTGGTTGGTTGTTTTGATAACTCTTAGTGTCTTTTCCAACCTTTCCTTATTGCTTTTGAAAAATATATAAAGGTATTTGCCTTTCTTATATTCATCGTATCATTTTCTATCAAACTAATTCAGTTGGTGCTATAAATAATTCATACGAAGTTGTGATCCTCGTTAGTATAAACGAATTAGTGGCATGGCATGGCATGTTTGTTATTTGGGAGTATTACGTGAGACGTGGTCCACATGGACACTAATGGTTCGTAATCATGAATAATAGTGGATTCCTCTTCATCGAGGGGAAGAAGAAGTCATGCAAAGTCCCTAACTACTTCTCTCAAATTTCTTTACTTACTATTCAACCTAATTATCCGCTTATTTAATTGCTTAATGGAACTTAAATTATTGCTCTACATTGTTTTCTAAATAATAGAACAATAAAAGGTAAGCGTCCTTTTTACCCTTTTAGATTATACCTTGGACATTCCTTTAAACTAGTAGATGATGATATACAAGGAATAAGTCCCCACATTATAATGCCCCTAGCTTTTTTTCTTTTCTTTCAAAAAAGAAACAAAAGAATAAAGGGTAGGACGCAAAGAGCATGTACCTTTTTGAAAGGTTATAGGACAGAAAAGATGTTCCTTTTGTATCTTCTCAAGTCAATTTCTCGAAATCAAACACTTTTCAATAATGACTTCACCGATTTTTCCCTCTTCAATATTGTATTCTTTAGCTAAGACAGTACTTTTAGCCCTGGTTTTCACTTTACACTGTTTTTTTAATACAGATTCACTGTTTAGCTTAGTTGAACGGTGAATTTGGCATCAGGATTCACAAGTGATGACATGCATATTGGGTACGGCACCTTCAACAAACTAGTAAAGCTATGGTCAAAACTTTTTTTTTTTTTGAAAAGCATAGTGAAAGCTTAGTTATGCAGCAGAAGAACTCTTCATTTTATTTTTCAAATCATACGGGTAACAAACCCGTGCATACGCACGGGTTCTGTTCGGTTACGCGAATTTGAATATATCATTTATTTTAAATAAAAATATTTTAAAAAAAAATTAGATAAATAATTGATTATTTCATATATAAAAATATTTAGATCAGTAATAGATTTTTTTTCACGTATATCATTTTTGAATTAAAAATATTTAATCATAAATATCATTTCCCGTATATAAAAATATTTAAATCAATAATAGATTTTTTCGCATATACAGACTTCATTTTTGTTTAGGTATCATTTACAAAAATATTTGGATAAATAGTAAATTTCGTATATAAAAATATTTAGATCAATAATAAATTTTTTCTCGTATACAATTTTTAAATAAAAAATATTTGGGGTCATAAATACCATTTTTCGTAAATAATATATTTTTTTCCGTATACAAATATTCTTTTTGTTTATGTATCATTTACAAAAATAGTTGGATCAATATTAGATTTTCGTATATTAAAATATTTAGATCAATAATATATTTTTTTCCGTATGCCATTTTTTATCAAAAATATTTAGGTCTATAATAGATTTTTTTTCTTCGTATACAGACTTTATTTTTGTTTAGGTATTATTTACAAAAATATTTAATTCAATAGTAAATTTCGTATATAAAAATATTTACATCAATAGTAAATTTTTTCCAATATATCATTTTGGAATAAAAAATATTTTGATCATAAATAACATTTTTCGTAAATAATAATATAATTATTATTTTTATTTGGGTATCATTTACAAAAATATTTGGATCAATATTAAATTTTCATATAAAAAAATATTTAAACCAATAATAGATTTTTTACCGTATACTATTTTTGGATAAAAAATATTTTATCATAAATACCATTTCTCGTATATAAAAATATTTAGATCAATAAAAGATTTTTTCCCGTATACAGACCTCATTTTTGTTTAGGTATCATTTACAAATATATTTGGATCAATAGTAAATTTCATATATAAAAATATTTAGATCAATAATAAATTTTTTCCCGTATAATTTTTAAATAAAAAATATTTGGGTCATAAATACCATTTTTCGTAAATGATCGATTTTTTTCCGTATACAAATATTATTTTGGTTTAGATATCATTTACAAAAATATTTGGATCAATATTAAATTTTCGTATATTAAAATATTTAGATCAATAATATATTTTTTTCCGTTCACCATTTTTGATAAAAAAAATTTGATCATGAATACAATTTCTCGTACATAAAAATATTTAGGTCAATAATAGATTTTTTCGCATATACAGACTTCATTTTTGTTTAGGCATCATTTACAAAAATATTTGGTTCAATAGTAAATTTCGTATATAAAAATATTTACATCAATAGTAGATTTTTTCCCATATACCATTTTGGAATAAAAAATATTTGGATCATAAATAAAATTTTTCTTAAATAATAATACAAATATTATTTTTATTTGGGTATCATTTACAAAAATATTTGGATCAATATTTAATTTTCGTATAAAAAATATTTAGATCAATAATAGATTTTTTACCGTATACTATTTTTGGATCAAAAATATTTGATCATAAATACCATTTCTCGTATATAAAAATATTTAGATAAATAATAGATTTTTTTCCCGTATACAGACCTCATTTTTGTTTATGTATCATTTACAAAAATATTTGGATCAATAGTAAATTTCGTATATAAAAATGTTTAGATCAATATAAATTTTTTCCCGTATACCATTTTTAAATAAAAAATATTTCGGTTATGAATACCTTTTTTCGTAAATAATATATTTTTTTCCGAATACAAATATAATTTTTGTTTAGGTATCATTTACAAAAATATTTGGATCAATATTAAATTTTTCGTATATTAAAATATTTAGATCAATAATATATTTTTTTCCGAATACTATTTTTGGATAAAATATATCTGATCATAAATACCATTTCTCGTATATAAAAATATTTAGATCAATAATAGATTCTTTTCCCGTATACAGACCTCATTTTTGTTTAGGTATCATTTACAAAAATATTTGAATCAATTGTAAATTTAGTATATAAAAATATTTAGATCAATATAAATTTTTTCCCATATACCATTTTTAAATAAAAAATATTTGGATCATATATACCATTTTTCTTTTTTTTTTTTTTTTTTGAAATAAAAGAATTTTATTCATTTCAAAGAACTATTACAAGCAAGGCTAAAGCCCATATAACTTGAACTTATTTACATGAGAATATTAACTAAATGATTTCTATACTTGGGTTTCATCCACCCTCTATAGACTAAAGAATCTATAATAAATCTAATAACACTATGAGTATCCCTATAGGACCCTTTACTACCAAATATCATAGAATTCCTATACATCCAAATGCCATAGAAAACTACAGTAGCAGCAGCTTTTAGAAGAATATTAGGCCAGCCTTTACCTTTGGATTTCCTTTTAATCCAAGCCATATCAAGGTTGCTTTCTAGCTTCATATCCATCCATTTGAAAATCCCTTGCCAAATGACGAAAGTACTTTTACACTTGAACAAGAGATGGTCAAGATCTTCATTGTCCTCTTTACACAAGTCGCATAACGTATTCTGCAGCATGCCCATTTTCGCCATCCTTGTTTTGGTAAACAGCCGGTTCTGGCATATTAACCAAAGTATCACCTTTGCTCTTGGTCTAGCAAAGTTATGTGTCATCATATGGTACCATTCAACTCTCACATTATCCTCAATCAAAATATTATAGATCTTCATCATACTAAACTGCCTCTGGTTCCTCATGCTATTCCAACAGTTATCGATTCTACCTATGTCAGCCTTACTTGCCAGGATATGTTTAAGAATCCAGGTACAGTTGTTACCCTGATTCTCAGCCAGAAAATCCCTACCTTTTAAGTAGTACGTGTGTATCCACTTCACCCAGAGATTGTCTAACTCCATGCTAATATTCCATAAGCATTTGAGCAAAGCCACATGGTTCCAAACGCTCAGATTTATCACATTGAGCCCACCTTGCTTGACTGGACAACAAACTCTCTTCCAAGCCTCCGGGCTTTTCTTAGAAATTGTAGCTTTTCCAGACCAAATGTAAGACCTGCACAGGCTATCCAACTTTCTAATAACAAAATCAGGTAAAGGCAAACAGGTCATCCAGTATTGTACAGTGGCAGATATAGTGCTTTTCACTAGTTGAATCCTACCTGCAGTGCTGAGTAAGTGGGCAGACCAATGTCTAATTCTACTCATAACCCTATCTATAAGAGGAAGATAGTGACTCACATTAAGTTTTTTACTAGCAAGTGGTATGCCAAGATACCTGATAGGCAGTTGACCCTCTGCATAACTAGTGATCCTACCAATCTCCTCTTTAGCTGCAGTGCCCATTCCACCATAGAAAGCATAACATTTTCTCGGGTTCACTCTAAGGCCAGTTGAAGCTGAGAAACTGTTGAAAGCTGCAAGTAAAATTTCAATAGATTTTTTATCTCCTCTACTGAAGAGAAGCACATCATCAGCAAAAGTTAAATGAGTAATCTTCAGGGCTTTACACTTGCTATGAAATTTGAAGTCTGCATTCCTAGTCATCTTTATCATAACCCTATTCATGTATTCCATCATTATAACAAATAGGAGTGGAGAGATTGGGTCCCCCTGTCGAATACCTCTTCTAGCCTCCATGATCGTAGTATATTCCCCATTCACATTAAATCTGTAGCTAACAGTAGTAGTAACTAACATGATCCACTTAATGAATTGGCTGGGCAAACCTATCTCATTTAGCACTGTTTCCAAAGAGTTCCAGTCCACCATATCATACGCTTTCTGCAAGTCAACTTGGATCATGCTTCTAGGTGTGCCACCCTTCCTACTATATCCTCTCATCAATTCAAAGGCAAGCAGTATATGATTCTGAATAACCTGTCCCTTTAAGAATGCAGCTTGGCTCTTGTGAATTACCTCTGGTAACACCATACCCAATCTGTTTGTGAGGACTTTAGAGATAATTTTGTAGAACGTGGTGCAGCCAGCAATAGGTCGAAAGTCCTTCACTTCACTAGCATTCTCATGTTTAGGAATAAGAGTCACAATGGTACTGTTGAAGGCTTTAAGGAGGTTACCTTTGACAAAAAACTCCTGGACGGCTGCTATAACATCCCACTTAACAATATTCCAGCTTGATTTAAAAAAGTAGGATCCATAACCATCAATTCCAGGTGCTTTGAGATCACCAATAGCTTTCAAAGCTTCCAAAATCTCATCCTCAGTAACTGGCCGAATCAGGGCATCCCTTTGGCCGATGCTAACTTGTTTCCCACTTCTCATAGCTTCAATATCCACATGTTTCACATTGTCCTCCTTTGTCCCCATAAGAATTTTATAGAATTTCATAACCTCTTCCATAATACTATTCTGATCAGTAACAGAATTACCATCAGTTGTCTTAAGGATCTTCATACTCTTACTCTTATGTTTTGCTTTAATAGAGGCATGAAAGAATGCATTATTGTCATCTGCCAGTCTCAGCCAATCAATCTTGGACTTCTGAATTAGCATATGTTCCTCCAGTTCATGCAGCCTAATCACCTCATCAGTGCAAATTTTGACCCTGGAAATTCTGCTACTGTCCATTCTGTTATTAGCTAAGTCTCTCTGCGCCAAATCCAGATCTTTCCTAGCAGCCTCCAAGTTATGCTTCATATTGATTATGTTCTTACTAAGCTGTTGTAAGTCAGGCTTTAGACGCTGCAGCTTCCTCCAAAGGATGTACATAGGGCTACCTTCAATAGGTTTATTCCAGCTAGCCCTAATAGTCTCCTCATAACCTGGCAGCTTAGTCAAGCAATTGTAGAACTTGAATCTCCTTGATTTGTGGCCCTTTTGCTTGTCTTTGGCCACCTGTAAAAGAGCATGGTCAGAAACATTGGGGGTAGCACAGAGAGAGTCAGATCACCATACTTTTGGAACCAAGTCACATTACCAATGAGCCTATCAATCCTAGAGTGAATAGGATCAACTGTATGTCTATTGCACCAGGTGAAGTAGTCACCACAACTATCCATTTCACTCAAGCCATTATTTATCATCATTTCTTGCAAGTCAGTATACTCAGCTTCTGAAACCATTCTACCACCTATTCTGTCCTGAGCTTTGGTGACATTATTGAAGTCTCCAATAATGCACCAAGGATCATTACTACTAGGCTTCAATAGACTGAGATCCTTCCAAAGGTTTTTCCTCTGTTCTAGTTTATTCATTCCATACAGAGCTGTCAGCCAGAATCTAAAGTCTCCCATAACACCATAAACTCCACAATGAATGAACTGGGCAGAGCTTTTTATCATCTTAACCTCCAAATTCCTATCACTCCATGATACCCAAATTCGCCCATTATCATGATTCAGATAGTTATCTAAGTAATTGTCATGGATGCTGAGTTTCTCTCTGATCTTCTTAGCCTTATCAGCCTTGACTCTAGTTTCAATTAGTATCAAAATGTCAGGTTTAATATTATTGAGACGGGAACTAATCTCTTTAATCTTTCCTGACTTATTGAGTCCCCTTACATTCTAGGAGACTAACATGGATCTCCATCCAAGGTCTCTATGAGATCATTCAAAATCCCTAGAGCCTCAAATCCATTAACACATCTAATTTCAGTTGAAGAATCAGTTGGAGTTCTCTTACCTTTATCTTTGATGGCTGATCCAACCACTGTCCAGTTATTTTCCTCTATGTCATCCTTCTGTTCTTCATGATCTGCTTCCCTTTTTTTCTTTAAATCTGTCTCAGTAGCAATAGCCTGGCTGCAGCCCTGTTCAGTATCTACAGGTTTAGCTTTAGGTTTCCATTGCCTTTTCACAAAGTCCTTACATTTGTGCCCTATACTTTGGCATCTATCACAGAATAATGGCTTCCATTCGTACTCCACCGGCTGCTTCATTATTCTTCCTTCACAGTCCTTTATGGCTATCTCTTTGATCATTTCTCTTGTGGTATCCACTTCAACCAGAATACGTGCGTATGATACCCTCAGCTTATTGGTCGTGCATTCATCTGTTACCAACGGCACGCCTATGGCACTTCCTATTTTGCTTAGGCTTTTCTCCCCCCATAGGTGTAGTGGCAGTTTGGGAAGTTTCACGCATAGAGGCACTGTTCTCAGCATATCCCTTTTTAGGTTGAAATCAGGCTTCCACTCCCTTAGCATCAAAGAGATATTCCTTAATGTATAAGGGCCTCTCATTAGCACTGCATCCATATCATCATGAGAATGGAATCTAAGGATAAAATACCCTTCCTCATGGTAGAACAGATCAGGGAGTTTGACAAAATTCCATACCTTCTCCATGAAGTTCTTCACCATGTTCATGCTCAATTCCTCACCCATCGCATACAAGATTAAGGTTGTTTCCCAATACTTGACTTCCGACACAATGTCATCTTCTTCAATTTCAATCACGATTCCTTCGTTGGTGACGTTTGGTGCTACATATTGCATCGATAGACCTTTTGTTGGATTCCGATTCTCAGTGAGAATATCAACCCACAATTTGTGTTCTTCAGCCTTTCTTGATTCTGGTAGCGACACATTCTTCTTCATCCCCAAAATTAGGGTTTCATCTTTGCTTATTTCCTCTTCAATCTTCTCTGTGTCCATCTTGCTAGCAGTTACAGGTTGAGTAGTCATCTTCTCCTTCACCGGTGACGATGGTGAAGGGTGGTTCTCCGGTGACGGCGGCACCGCTTTTGGCGGCCTCCCCCTTCCCCGTTTCACGCGTGAGCCTGTTCCCGCCATCTCCTGTTTATTAAAATTTGAATAGTTTATATACCATTTTTCATAAATAATATATTTTTTCCGTATACAAATATTATTTTTGTTTAGGTATCATTTACAAAAATATTTGAATCAATATTAAATTTTCGTATATTAAAATATTTAGATCAATAATATATTTTTTCCCGTATACCATTTTTTGATCAAAATTATTTGATCATAAATACAATTTCTCGTATATAAAAATATTTAGGTCAATAATAGATTTTCTTCCCGTATATATACTTCATTTTTGTTTAGGTATCATTTACAAAAATATTTGGTTCAATAGTAAATTTCGTATATAAAAATAGTTAGAATAAATAATATTTGGATCAGAAATAATATTTTTCGTAAATAATAATACAAATATTATTTTTATTTGGTTATCATTTACAAAAATATTTGGATCAATGTTAAATTTTCGTATAAAAAAATATGGGTTTAGATCAATAATAGATTTTTTACCATATACTATTTTTGGATAAAAAATATTTGATCATAAATACATTTCTCGTATATAAAAATATTTAAATCAATAATAGATTTTTTTCCCGAATACAGACCTCATTTTTGTTTAGGTATCATTTACAAAAATATTTGGATCAATAGTAAATTTGGTATATAAAAATATTTAGATCAACATAAATTTTTTCCCGTACACCATTTTTAAATAAAAATTATTTAGGTCATAAATACCATTTTTCGTAAATAATAGATTTTTTCCGTATACAAATATTATTTTTGTTTAGGTATGATTTACAAAAATATTTGGATCAATATTAAATTTTCGTATATTAAAATATTTAGAACAATAATGTATTTTTTTCCCGTATACCATTTTTTGATAAAAAAATATTTGATCATAAATACAATTTCTTGTATATAAAAATATTTAGCTTAATGATAGATTTTTTTTCCATATACAAACTTCATTTTTATTTAGGTATCATTTACAAAAATATTTCGTTCAATAGTTAATTTCGTATATAAAAAATATTTACATCAATAGTAGATTTTTTCCCATATACCATTTTGGAATAAAAAATATTTGGATCATAAATAACATTTTTCGTAAATAATAATACAAATATTATTTTTATTTGGGTATCATTTACAAGAATATCTGGATCTTTTCGTATAATAAAATATTTAGATCAATAATAGATTTTTTACCGTATACTATTTTTGGATCAAAAATATTTGATCATAAATACCATTTCTCTTAAATAAAAATATTTAGATCAATAATAGATTTTTTTTTCTCGTATACAGACCTCATTTTTGTTTAGGTATCATTTACAAAAATATTTGGATTAATAGTAAATTTCGTATATAAAAATATTTAGATCAATAGTAGATTATTTTCCCGTATATCATTTTGGAATAAAAATATTTGCATCATAAATAATATTTTTTGTAAATAATAGGTTTTTTCCATATATAAATATTATTTTTGTTAAGGTGTTATTTACAAAAATATTTGGATCAATATCAAATTTTCGTATATAAAAATATTTAGATCAATAATAGATTTTTTGGCCTATTCCATTTTTGAATAAAAAATATTTGGATCATAAATAACATTTTTCGCATATAAAAATATTTAGATTAATAATAGATTTTTTTTCCCGTATACAATCTTCATTTTTGTTTAGGTATCATTTACAAAAATATTTAGATCAATAGTAAATTTCGTATATAAAAATATTTAGATCAATAATAGATTTTTTCCCTATATCATTTTTGAATAAAAAATATTTGCATCATAAATACCATTTTTCGTAAATAATAGATTTATTTCGTATACAAATATTATTATTATTTAGGTATCATTTACAAAAATATTTGGATTAATATTAACTTTTCATATATAAAAATATTTAGATCAATAATTGGTTTTTTGAATAAATTTTTCCCGTATATCATTTTAGACTAAAAAATATTTCGATCATAAGTACCATTTTTCATATATAAAAATATATATATCAATAATAGATTTTTTTTGGAAGATGAAAGTAAGAAAGTGATGAAAGAGAAAAAAAGTAGAGAATAAAGAGAGATTTGATAAGTTTGATAAAATATAAGAGTTGTATTATTTTAATAATAAAATTAAGAACTTTATGATACAAAGACCAAAAAAACCACAATTTTAATGTGGTGGCAAAAAATCAAATAAGAGTATTTTGAACTTTTCCACAACCATTAATTTTCTTATATTATAGATTGATATACTCTCGTTATTTGCTGTATTTTTTTTTAATGGTTAAATAAATTTGCTTTTATCATTTTAGTGAGTTTTGATTTTTCATCTATAACTTTTTGTAGTTTTATCGGTGTCACTGTCATTTAGTCTTACGTCTTTATTATACATGTTAAAATTAATGTGTTAGTAACCACCACAATCTTTAGTAAACATTATGAAAGAATTGTAATCATCACATTATAATTATTGTCTTTATTTACATTTATGATAGAGTTGTATCATTAAGATAGAGAAAACCGAAGAATCATCATCATGATTACAAACTTATTATTTTTTTCTGTCAGTTTTTTTCAAGTTATATAAAGACTTTGTAATGCTAAGTTGTAAGCAGTGAGTGTTTGGTGAATTCAATAAAATCAGAGTATTCCAAAATACAATCTCCACCAGTGGAAGTTTAGTGCAAAACGTGACTCAAAATATGTTCTTACTCTAAATTCTACAACAATATAATTTATCACATACCACCACCAACAGTGTGGTATCAGATTTGTAGATCCTTGCAATTGCAGCAAAAAACAACAAAAAACATGGCTTCCACAAGCAACTCTTCCACAACTTATAGCAATGTTAAAGTTCATTTGTTTGAAGGAGATAATTGTGATTTTTGGGCTTTTAAAATGGAGACTTTATTCACCTCTTTGGATGTCTTAGAGTTCGTCCAAAACGGGTATGAAGAACCAGCACCAACAGAGGCTAGAGAATCAAAAGAAAAGGCCGAAGAATCAAGCCAACGACTTGAAGAATTGAAGAAGAAGAAGATGATGGTGATGATGATGATGATGATGATTATGATGATAAAGAAGAAGATCATAGATGTTGGAGTTCTCTGGATGATTCAAAGAGGAGTCTCTCTATCCATTTTCCCAAGAATTATGAGAGCAAAAACATCAAAGGAATCATGGAATATTCTACAACAAGAGTTTGAAAGAGACTCAAATGTGAGAATTGTGAAACTTAAACCTCTTAAGAGAGAGACTATGAAAATGAAAGAATGAAAGAGAATGAGAGTTTGAATGAATACTTTAATAGACTGATTGTTGGAACAAGGGAAAACCACAATGTCACAATTGCAAGAGATTCAGGCACATTCAAAAGGGTTGTCGTTTTACCAATCAACAACATGCTTCATTTGCAAAAGGAGAAAATGATGAAGGTAATTTGTTTTTTGCTTGTCAAAAAGCATTTCAAGGAGATATAAATGTATGGTATTTGGATATTGGTTGTAGCAATCATATTATCAGAAAGAAAGAAGCTTTTATCAACATTGTTTCTTCATTTGGCTCAAAAGTTAACTTGGGCAATGGAGAACATGTTGAAGTAAAATGAAAAGGCAATATTGGAGTTACAACAAATCAAGGAAGCAAATTTATTCATGGCACTCTTTATGTGCCATAGTTAGATGAGAACTTGCTAAGCATTGGATAACTTTTAGAGCATGGTTATTCTCAAAATTTTGAGAATCGAGAGTGGATAATTTTTTATTCAAAGAGGAGAAATGTTGTTGTTGTAAAAATGACCAACAATATAAGCTTTCCACTTTCTCTTAATTATGAGAAAAGTTTCTGCATGATGGCTAGAGAAGATAATGACTCTTGTTTATGGCTCAAGAGACTTGGACACTTGAACTACAATAGTCTCAAGTTGCTTTATCAAAAGAAGATGATGTATGGACTGCCAATAGTTGAAGAAAAACCTGGTGTGTGTGAAGGATGTATGCTAGGAAAATACCCCCGCCAACCATTTCCAAAGGAAGGAGCATGGAGAGCCAAACAAGTGTTGGAACTTTTACACACAGATGTGTTTGGCCCTGTGAATACTTTGTCTCATGGAAAAAACAGGTACTTTATCTTGTTTATTGATGATTTTACCCATATGACATGGGTATATTTTATGCGACAAAAATCTGAAGTTTTTTGTAATTTTTAAGAAGTTTAAAGCTTTTGTTGAGAAACAAAGTGGTAGGTTTATAAAAATATTGAGAAGTGACCGGGGGAAAGAGTACACATCAAATGAATTTCACAATTTTTTTGAAGATAATGAAGTTGTTGAAAGACAGCTCACTATCGGTTATTCACCTCAACAAAATGATGTATCTGAAAGAAAGAACCAAACTATGATGGCAAAGTGTGTTCTCCTTGAGTAAGGTTTGACTAAAACCTTTTAGCCTGAGGGTGTTAACACTGTTGTGTATTTTCTGAAAAGATGACCAACAAAGGTTGTGTGGAATAAGACTTCATTTGAAGCTTGGAGTGGAAGAACACCTTCAGTTAACCACCTTAAAGTTTTTGGGTGTATTTGCTATGCTCAAATTCATAAATAAAATAGGACAAAGCTGGGAGAAACAAGTGAAATATGTGTGTCTTTATTGGCTATAGTTTCATGTCAAAGGACTATAACTTTAGAACTTGAAGACAAACAAGGTGATCATTAGCTAAGATGTTGTATTTGATGAGGAGGCTTCTTGGAATTGGAAAGAAGGCAAAATGAAGGAGAAAACATTGCCTGCAACTTTATTACAACAAAATTCAGCAGCTAGAAATAAGCAACCATCCCCATGTACACCAAGTTCTTCATCCTCTCGTTCACCAATTTCAAGTTCATCATCTCCTAACTCAAATCAAATAAAATTTAAGGACTTTAGTGATATTTATGCAAAGTACAACTATTTTGTAGTGGAACTAGAAATTTTTGATGAAGCAATCAAAGAAGATGTTTACAGGAGTGCGATGCAAGAAGAAATAAATTCTAATGAGAAAAACAAAACATGGCAGCTAGTTGAAAAGCCAAATGACAGAGAAGTTATTGGGGTAAAGTGGGTATACAAATTGAAACATAATCCAGATGGTTCAATCCAAAGATTCAAGGCTAGATTAGTAGTCAAAGGCTATGCACAACAGTCTGGAATTGATTATAGTGAGACTTTTGCTTCGGTTGCATGTTTGGACACTGTGAGAACAATCATTATGGTAGTTGCTCAAAAAGGTTAGAATTTGTAGCAACTTTATGTGTAGTCAGATTTCTTAAATGGAGAATTAAAAGAAGAGGTGTATGTGCAGCAACCTCAAGGCTTTGTGACTAAAGGCCAAGAGGAAAAAGTTTACAAATTGAAGAAAGCTCTCTATGGGTTGAAACAAGCCCATAGAGTGTGGTATAGTGAAATTGATAGCTACTTCGTTCAACAAGGATTTCAAAGAAGTCAAAGTGAGCCTACCTTGTATGTGAAGTATCAAGGTAAAGGGAAACAAGAAAATGGTTAAGAAACTTAAAATAGAAATGATGAAAAAAAGGAGATGATTGATCTTGGCTTGCTTAATCATTTTCTTGGTATTGAGGTATACCAAGATGAATATGAAGTTTTTATTTGTCGAAAGAGATAGGCTGAAAATATTTTGAATTTTTTTGGCATGTATGGCTGCAAACCTGTTGATATTCCTTTAGTGGTGAATGAAAAATTAAAGAAGGAAGATGGCGGAAGATTAGTAGATGCAAGCATGTATAAAAGTTTGTTTGGAAGTTTGCTTTATCTTACAGCTTCAAGGTTCGATTTAATGTTTGCGGCTAGTTTACTCTCAAGATTCATGAGCAAACCAAGTCATTTACATCTTGGGGCAGCAAAAAGAGTTATAAGGTATATCATGGGAACCATGGAGCATGGAATCTGATTTGAGAAGAATTCTAAACTTGAATACTAAAATCACTATAAATCACTATTAAGTGGCTTTAGTATTTAATTCTTTCTTAATTCTAAAAAATTTGATTTGCTCATAAAGTTCAAGCTTAGTTATTTCATTTTTCTTTGGATAGTAAATTTTTTCTTTTCTTCAAAAAAATGGAATATCAACTCTTTTATTATTTCTAAAGTTAATATTGTGAAAACAATTAAATGCCCATAAAGTGTTGTGATGGGAAGAGGACAGGGGAGGCCAAGACGATCGTGCCTCCGTCACCAGAAAAATCGACCAGCACAGCAAGCTCTAGTAAGTTGGGTGAAGAAAATGTGGAGAGCAATGAGGATAAAGTGGAAACACCTGAAAAACCAACCGAAATTAAGGCGCGTGAAGAAGAGAAGTTAGGAATCGAGGGTGAGTCGAAAACCCTAAAATCACCAACAATAGTTGAAGAAAGGGAGAAGTTATGTGTAGATGTTCTCAGTGGCAATCGTAACCCAGGGAATGATATTGAGTATGTTACGCCCAAGGTTATCAATGGTGAGATCGAAGTTCAAATTGAAGAATCTGATATCGCAAACAAGGTAAGGTTTTGGGACTCTGCTTTAATAATGTATGTGTTAGGCACATAGGTGAGCATGACTGTTGTCAAATCATTCATGATGAAGATATGGAACTTTGTTAAACTTCCTGACATGTATTATAATGATGAAGGGTATTTCATACTCCGTTTTCATTTCTATGTTGAGAGGGACGCGATGTTGATGAAAGAGACGTATACGATTAGGAACCTAGCTATGTTGCTTAGTGAGTGGAAATTGGATTTTAGCCTAAAGAATGACATGCTGAGGATGGTGCAGATTTGGGTGAAATTTCCCCAATTACCTTTACATTTATGGGGTTCAAGAAGCTTGAGCAAGATAGGTAACATGATAAGGAATCATATTTTCACAGACAAATGCACAGCCAATAAATTTAGAATCTCATCCGCAAGGCTGTTAATGGAGATTGACATAACACAAGAGATGCCTAAGAAGATTACTATCAAGAGATGTGAAGGGAGAAAAATAAAACAAGATGTATAGTATGAATGAAAGCCAGTCTATTGTGACAAGTGCAAGAAAATTGGACACCAATGTGAACAAAAGAAGAAACAAGTCAAACAATGGGTGGAAAAGAAACCAAAAGTCATAAAAGAAGTCAAGAGGAAAGAGCAAGAGGAAAAGGCCCTAGAACCAGAAAGAGTCTCCACTGTTATAACTAGCAAGGTGAAAAATGATGAGGAATGGACACCGGTCTCAAAAGGTGCTAGATATAGAGGAAAAATGCCTATGGTAACAAAAGAAGTAGCTTATGGAAACAGATTCGAGACACTAAAGTGAGGAGATGCCGTAGTGTTTCAAGAGTATGTACCATGATTATATCATGAAAGCTTATGGGGCTCAATAAACCATGTAAGATCAAAGAGATAAGCTCTCGTCTTATTGATCTTAAGTCAAAATGAACAAAGTTTAGAATGTTAGGAAGAAACTGCAGATGAGAGGAAGGTACCTTGATAACTACAAGAAACATGAGAATGGAAGATTGTAGGTTTATTGGAACGAAAACAAAATGGACATCAAAGTGGTGAAAATAACTAAGAAAATGACGCATTGTGGAATCCATGATGTTCGAGGGAAATGAGTGTATTGGATGACTGCCATATATGCTATGAACCACCTTGATCTAAGGCACGATCTATGGAAAGACATTGAAGATCTACACCATAAGCAACAAGGCCCCTGGTATTTAATAAGAGACTTTAATAATGTTTTGAGAAGCCAAGATAAACTTGGAGGAAGGAAAGTGACAAAAAATAAGTATAGGTATCTTTGCAAGATAATGGGGAAGATTGGATTGTATGAGATGGATAGTGTTGGTGAGCACTACACTTAGACCAACAAACAAAGGGATGATGCCATATACTCTAGAATTGATAGAGTGATTGGAAACCTGGACTGGCTACAAAAGTACATTGATTACACCTCTACAGTCATGCATCCAAGTGTTTCGGATCATGCTCTCTTATGCTTGAAGGAGAATAAGGTAAGCCTAAAGAAGAAGTATAACTTTAAATTCATGAATTGCACATCTGATTTGGTGGGTTTTCTGACTACTATTGCTAGAAGTTAGAGGGGACCTATATTTGGCAGGCCAATGTATGTCTTGTGGAAGAAGCTTCAGAGGCTATAACCTAAGGTGAGACAATTGAGCAAGCCTTTTAAAGATGTGAACCATAATATTATTGAGCCATATTGAATCTTCATAATGCCCATACTGGTCTTTGTAAAGATAGAATGGATGTCACCAAAATTGAAGTTGTCAAACTGTATACTGATGAGGTTATAAAATGGCAAGATATAGAGGAAAATGAGCTACAACATAGATCAAAACTATAGTGGATGAAATTGGGGGATGGAAACAACAAGTATTTCCATGCTTGCATTAAGGCCAAAAATAAGATAAAGAAAATGAGCATGCTTCAGGCTGAAGATGTCACAGAACTGAAAACAAAAGCAAAAATTGAAAAAGAGGTCATGCTGTTTTATAAAAATATGATGGGTAAAGCTGATGCAAAGATTGATGGAATAGACACAACTGTGTTAATAGAAGGCCCTCAACTAAGTAATGTGAAAACAGAGTTCTTGACAACTACTATTACTAATGATGAGATTGAGAAAGCCTTAAGAAGTATATGTGACCTTAAGGCCCCAAGAGTGGATGGGTATGAAGCATATTTCTTCAAGGTAACATGGAGTATTATGAAACATGATGTACTTAGAGCAGTGCATGACTGTTTCCTTACTGTTAGGATGTAAAAGGTTATGAATTGTACACTGGTGACTTTAATTCCAAAGAGTAAGGAGGCCAAAACATTTAGGGAATACAGACCCATTTCCTGTTGCAGTATAGTATACCAAATTGTGTCCAAAATTAGGGCTACAAGAATGGGAAAGGTGTTATAGAGTATCGTTGGTCAAAACCAAGTTGCATTTATACTAGGGCAAGCAATCCATAATCATATCCTCTTGACTTATGAGCTAATTAAGGGATAATGTAGGAAAGGAGGCACTCCAAAATGTATGATGCAAGTGGACATCCATAAAGCGTATGATACTGTTGATTGGAAGGCTATGGAATGTGTGCTGAAAGAAGTTGGGTTCCCTAGGAAATTTATAACCTTGATCATGGTGGAAGTCAAAACGGTGTCATATATGTTCAGTATTAATGGTGAATGTAGTGATATTATGGTGACTAGAATGAGACTATGCCAAGGTGACCCTATATCCCCTATTTTATTTGTTATTATCATGGAATATCTCAACAGGAGTCTTCATAGAATGCAATGTAACCATAATTTCAATCACCATGCAAAGTGAGACAAGTTGAGATTAACCAATATGTGCTTTGTGGATGATTTGTTAATGTTTACTAGATGTGATATTGGGTCTGTTGAGACAATGATGCAAGATTTTGAAGGGTTCTCTAAAGACATGGGACTCTAGATAAATCCAACCAAATGCAACATTTACTTTGGAATAGTGGACCAAAATATGAAAGCAACCATTATGAAATTCATAAAATTCAAAGACGGGACCCTCCCCTTCAGGTAATTAGGTGTACCTAAGAAAAGCAAAAAGCTGACAATTAAAGAGTATATGCAGTTGTTGGTTGACATGATTGTCTATAGGATTACCCACTAGAGCTCAAAATTGCTAAGATATACATGTCGTGTACAATTACTTAAGAGCACCACATTTGCTGTCATGAATTATTGGATGCAAGCATTGCCTTTCCCTACATATGTTATACACAAAATTGACTCTTTTTGCCATACTTTTTGTGGACGGGCAATATGGAGACGATGAAGAAAGGCCCTATAGCATGGAAGACGGTATGCAATCCCAAAAAGAGTGGTGGCTTGAATCTGATTGATTTGACAGTCTAGAATAATACAGTGCTGGTGAAACTCCTCTAGAACCTAAATGAAAAGGTTGATAGCCTTTGGGTGAAATGATTCCACACATATTACCTAAAGATTGAACTGTTGACGGATGCAAGAGTGAAAGACGGTTACTTGTGGATAATGAAAGTTGTCATGAAGCAGAGACACGATGTTAGGCAAATGCAAGCTTGGACTTACTTGGCACAAAAGCAAAAGTTTCAAATGAAGATGATGTACCAACAAGGCCTATATGAAAGAAAACAGAAAGTGGATTTGAGAGTCGCGTTGTATGGAAATCTGGGTCAGCGTCAAGCCATTTTTCAACTATGGATTGCTTTCCATAAGAGACTAGCCACGAAGGATAGACACCATAAATGGGGCATGATTGACAATATGAATTGCAACTTTTGTAATGAAGAGGAGAGTCAAAACCACATCATGTTTGAATGTAAACAGCTAAAGGCAATATGAGAAACATGTAGAATTGGATTCAAGTTCAACATGACCCTAAAGGGTGGGATCAGGAAATTCTATGGCTTGTGCAAAATAGTAGAGATAAAGGTAATAAAGCTATTATATTGAAGCTGGCTGTCATTTAATGCATCTATGAGGTGTGGTGTTATAGAAATGCCAAAAGTTTTGGATATGATATACATAGTAAGAAAGTTGAAAATATTATCATAGATATGATAGTGTATAGGGGATGAAGTAATAGGAAACTTAGAGGTCATTTGGCTAAGTTAATGCTTAATTAGTCAAGTGGTGCTTTTTTGTCCTTTTTATTTCTTTGGGCTAGATCCGAGCGATCACCTTGTATATATAATTTTTTGAATTAATCAAAGTATTCATTGATTAAAAAAAGAAATTAATATTGTGGTTATAATTAGTTAGCACATAATTAACGTAATAAATGATTAAAAATATTTTATCTCTTGATCATTAAACTTCCTTTAAAAAATTTGTGTTCAAGGATTAACTTTTGGTATAGTATTTAAGGATCTAAAGTATTTCTATATTAGGATAATTTTAGTTTAACATAAAGTAAATTTTCTTCTACAACTCTAAATATTTATCTAATGGGTATGTAATTCTATCATATATATATATATATATATATATATATATATATATATATATATATATATATATATATATATATATATATATATATATATATATATATATATATATATATATATATATATATATATATATATATATATATATATATATGGATCCAATTTTTTTATTAATGAGGTCGAAAATTGCAAATTACACTTTTTTTTTATAATATTATATTAATATTTAAATAGTTACTGTAAATAATAATATTATCAATAGTGTTTCAAAGATAAATTACAGTTCGGTCTTTTTATTTTGGTTAACTCACGAAATTAGTTCTCCTATTTATTTTTTAAACAGTTTTGGTCCGGCGTGTTCATTTTTTGCCAAAAAAACATTAATGTGTCTTTTTTTTTTATACATGACATACTTTATGAGCGAGAGAGAACATAAAAAACATTTTTTGGAGAATGAAGAAGACGGATAAACTAGCTGGGAGAGAAAGAAGATGAAGAAGACGATTGGAAAAGATGACTAAAAGAAGAAAATGTCACCGGAAATAAAAGAATAGTTAATCTTTCTTATGCCAAGTCAATAAAAATATGTCTTGTATCTTAAATATAGTATACGTCATCATTTTTTTTTGATGAAAATGAGATACACTAAAACTTGATATCTCTTTATATATGTATTTTAAAAAAGATATTACAAAGTTATATTATTATACATTAAAAAAATTAAAAGAATTTCAACTTCTATAATAATTGTTATTGTCATATTTTAAAATTATTGTATTAATTTTTATATTAATAATACTATTAACATTATATATTTTCTTATATCAAATTGTTAATTATAATTTATCACTTATACAATTAAATATTTGATTTTTCACAAAATTCATTGAAAAAAATATTTTCAACCTTTGTATTTATCGAAAAAATACAACTTTCATCGGTTACAAGGTTTAAAACCAACTTTAAAAATAAATACATCACATAATTTTTATTATTTTCTTAAAATATTACTTATTTAGTGGGAGCAACTCATAACTTTTTATATAAAATATTCAAACTTCTTAAACAAAATATAAAGTTTGTGGGGGCAGCTGCCCCAATATGATATCTATATATATAAACTATATGGGATAAATAACCGTTACCCCCTGCCATTAGGGCGAGTTTTGATTTTCCCCTATTAATTATTTTTTTTTTATTACCTCCTTGAAATATGAAAAGTTCTATGATTTACCCCCCTAGGACCCCCTGTAAACTTGTTTTTTTGATTTACCCCCGTGGATTTTCACTATTTTTTACACGCTTAGGGGTACCCTAAAAATACAGGGGTAATCCAAAAAAAAATTAATAGGGAAGAAAATCAAAACTCGCTCTAGTGGCAGGGGGTAAATGTCAATTATCCCTAAACTATATTTGATAATCTATATTTGAACTTGAACGTGGAGTTTATGGAGTCTTTGCAAGTACTATAATTTCTAGTCATCATCCTCTGTCGCACTTCACCCCAACCCTATAACATCATCATTCAAAAATCCACATAAAATCAAATACTGCTATTTTAAACTTTAAAAACAAATTAATGAGCATAGTCCAAAAGATTGAGACTTCATCATTATATTTAGTGCTTGTATTTTCATTGTTCCAATGATTTAATCATAGCTCTCTGACAATAATTCAACAGGCCAACTGGTCTGTACCCTCCTCACAGACTAATAAAACAACCAGCAAGGGATATAATACACCTCAAACAAAGGAAATGAATTTATGGTATCAACGGATATCAATTTTTTTGGAGTCAATTATTTTGAATTCAAATTCATGAAAGAAAAAACATTAAATAGTGTGGTAGAGTATAGGTAGAAATAAATAAGGCAAGTGAAAATGAGGTGGGTGTGATAAATGCACGTATAGAAAAAAGAAGTGGTGTAGTAATAATTAGTGTGGGAGTTTGTTCTTGTGAGTAATAAATATTTGGGGTTTGTAAGAGCGTGGGTTTGTGGTTTGTGGGTGTGATGAGTGCGACATATCGAGTGACAAAAGGAAGGAAGATTAAATCATATCTTTCGTTGTTGTGTTGTGTCACTCAGAATTTATTCCATGGAAAAAGGAACATCAGAAGGTAAAAGTGTGATTATTGACCATATTCTCTCTTTCTAACCAATGCAAGGCAAAAGGGTTGATGCCCTATATGGGTCTAATATGGTTAGGTCAAAAGCATTTTTCTTTAAGTTCGATATGTTGAGTGTTGAGCACAGGATACTTTGGATTCTTAACGAGTGGGGAGTAGGTCCCATTAATGAAATGAGAAGGTGAAAGTGAGTTTGGTTCATCTTATTCCATAAATTGGATTTACATGACACTACTATAGAATAATCTCATGGTTGTTTTAGCAGACTTGTGTTCAGTGTTATCAGATCATGTTAAAATTAATAATTCCAAGAGTTAGTAAGTGGTTATTGCGTTTTGATAACCGATTTAGTGTTTTTGGCGGTTAGAACAGTGCATTTTAGAAACCGATTAGTATTGTATTAGAAACAGCTATAACCGGTTAGAGAAAATTATCTTAAATTTTCTATTATTTCATTTTGTTACTTGTGTCACAATTCGTTGAATTTGTATATATTTTTAAAATGTCTCATTTTGTTACTTGTGTCACAATTCGTTGAATTTGTATATACTTTTAAAATGTCATTGTATAGTTAATACAAATGCAAATAGCGAATGAGTATATTTTGCATCCTCAATTACGCTTTCTCTCACTCTCCCGTTCTACAATCAATTACTCCATTTACACTAACCTTGTGGTTCAAAGTTCAGACATTTAGTATCAAGTCAAGACGAAGGTTGTAAGGCCAAGATTTCCAAAAAAAACTCGAGTTGATTTAAATTGTGGAGAAGGAGACCATCAATAATTTCACAACGAGAATTGTTTGGTTGGTGAACCAAGTAAAAGCATGTAAAGAAACAATCAAAAAGTAGTACGTTGTCGCAAAATTTTTGCGTTCTTTGATAGCAAGATTCAATAACATAGTCGTAGTGATTTAGGATGAAAGCAATTGTGACAAGACAAAGACGGAGATTGCTTTACAAGCTCGTTTCAATGAGAAAGACAAGAAATCGAAGAGAAAATTACTCATGAAAACTAAAGGGAATTTTCAAGAATTTGGTGAAAAAGAATCCCAAAACTTCAAGAATTCGGCTTGTTAAAAGGGTGCGAGCAACTGCAACAAGAATGGTGGTCAAGGCAACTTTAGAGGTGAAAGGAGAAGGATTGACAAGAATAAAATGCAATGCTTTGTTTGTCAAAAGTTCAGTCATTTTGCAAGAGAGTGCAATGGGAACAAGAAGAAACCTCTGGTGGATGCAATCAAGGTTGCAAGACAAGAGTTAGATAAGGAGAACACACTTTAGGTCATGATCACAAAGGGAATATGCAGCAACAACAGGTTATGGGAAAACAACAACAAAAGTTTGGAAATGCTGCAGCAACAACATGTTGTAACCGGTACGTAAATGTTATAACCGGTTACATGCAAAAGAAAATGCAATGGTAACTTTGAAAGATGTACCGCAATGCAACAATCAATGGTATTTGGACTCCAGGTGTTCAACGTATGACGAGGAGGAAAGATTGGTTTGGTAAAATCAATCGTGCCATGAATAGCAAAGTAAAGTTAGCGGATGACACTACGATAGCGACGGAAGGGATAAGTGATGTATCGATCGAGAGAAGGGATGGTAGACACTCTTTAATAAAAAAGATGTGTTGTATATTCTTGGAATCAAATATAATCATTTAAGTATTTTCCAATTACTTGATAATAGTTACAAGATTCAAATGGAGCACAAGGGGCTATGCATTATGGATGCAAACAGGGTTATGGTCCTAAAATATCTTGTGTCTACCTATAGATCATTCAAGGTTGAGTTGAAGATTATGGAGCATGTGTGTCTTGCTACAACGACTAGTCGAGAAGAATGGTTATAGCACTATAGGCTTGAGCATCTCAATTTTCGAGATCTCAATACTTTGTAAAATAACAGAATGGTGACAAGGCTACAATTGATAAACATATCGGCTAAGGAATGTATCCTTTTAAGATTTTGAAGAAATTCAAAATGGAGCATTGCAATGAGGTCGTTGCTCCGGCTGAGTCGAGGATACCTTTGTCGAATAATGAGGATGAAAAAGATGTTAATCTAACTCACAATGAGGCTGATCGGATCCTTGCGTAATTTGTATAATACGCGATCGAATTTGGCGTTTAGTGTCGGTATTGTGAGTAGATTCATGGAGAGACCGAAAATGTGTCACTTAGTAGCAGTAAAGAGGATTCTAAGATACATCAAATGATCTATTGGCTGCAGAATTCTTTTTCCCGCAATGGACACTAGCAGAGAATATAATTTGCTCGACTTTATCGATTCCAATTGAAGTAGAGATAAAGATAATAGAAATTCTACATCTGAAAACATCTTTATGTTCAGTGAAATACTAATCTCATGTTATTCGAAGAAGAAATTGATATTAGCACTATCTTCTTGTGAGGTTGAGTACATTGTTGCTTTGTTTTGTTCGTGCCTAGCTGCGTGGTTAACGAATCTAATGAAAGAGTCTCACAATGAAGAAGGTGACATTGTAATGCTCATGGTTGATAACATTTCTGCTATAAACCTTGCTAAGAATCCAATTGCACATGAGAGAAGCAAGCATATTGAGATGAAGTTTTACTAATTGAGAGAACTTGTTAGTGAAAGAATATATTGAGATTGAGATATTGTAGATATGAAGACTAAGTGACCAATTTAGTGACCTAAGAAATCACAATTGAAGTGTTTAAGAACTTAAAGAAGGACATGGATATGAAAGACTTAAAACACTTAAAATTAAACTGGTGTATGTTTTAGCCTATTATTGCGTTTCGATAACCAATTATGAAGTGTAGTGATTTTGGATATTAGTCACATATTCATAAAATAATATATTGTTTAAATAATTCAAAAATATATACCATATCACTCTATATTTTTATTAGTTTCATATAAATATGAGTTTCATATAAATATGTAATAAAGTAATTAAATTTTATATTAACTATGGTAAAATAAATTACATCAAAATATAGTAAAATTCAAATATATCCATTTAAAAATATTAAATCTATAATATTAGAATTTTTATGAAAACGTAGGCACTTTTTTAATTCCGATTATATTCTCTTCTCAACATTTTATCAGTTTCATACAAAATTTGGGTGTCCAAATGAATTTTATTTTGGCTTGTGAAAATTAATTAAAAGTTAACCATTTATATTAACTATACTAAAATAAATTATTAATAAAATTGTAATATAATAATTTTTAAAAAATAAAAAATGATCAAAATTTTTAAATTTACTCATTTGAAAATATTATTTCTTGTAGAATTTTTTATATAAACATGGGCACCCTTTTAATTTGGATTATATTGTCTTAGCATTTCAAATAACATGATGTTAATGTTAAAGTATTTCCACACACCATCATAGACTACTTAAAATGAAACTTTAAAATGGATTAAATAACTTAATCTAACCTCATTAAATATTTCTATTTACAACTTCAAACATGTAATTCAATTTTTTAACATTTTAAAAAATAATTAAACATGACTCTAAATTATTTATAAAAAGAAGTCTTAACTAAGTTATTTTTCTAGACTTACAAAAAAAAATGTAATTGTAATCATGAGAATGAAAATATTAAAAGAAAAAGGAAAAACTATCATGCTTCCCATTCTAGTCCAGCCAAGCAAGCAGCTCAAGCGGATAGACAAGTGTTTTTTTTGTATAATATTAAGGGAAAAGATATTCCTACACCCAATTTTGACACCCACACCGTAACATAATACTTAAAACATACTAATCTTATTTTTTTAATAATTTCTTATACTTGTGTGCATGTAAATTTTCCTTTGTTATCTTATACTACGGTGTAGAGGTATGGTGTAGAAAAAGTAGTGTAGAAATAGCAAACCTTTAATATTAATGGCAATGGGCATCAGAATCGAGGTAGTGAAAAACTAGAGCTAGGGAGATGAAAAGAAGAGTGGATTTCAACAAGAACGAGGTAGGAGCAAGAAAAAACTAACAATATCTATGATGATCCTTTGATCTTTCTAAATATGCCTTCTCGTCTTATCAATCAAATTATTCATCCCATCAATTTTTTAGATAACACAGCAATTACTTGTTTAAACTAGTAGTATTAAAAAAAATACAATTAGATATAATTTTTTAAATATTATTTTTATTGATTTTTATTATTTTTCAATAAAAATATGATAAATGTATAATTTTTTTTATACATATATAAATTTATTTTATTTTTATTCATTAAATAATATTTAAATATATTTATTATATTTTTATTAAAAAATAGTAAAAATCACACTTAAAAAATTATGCTTTGACAAATATTTATTTGGTTTAAATTTCCAATACAATTTTATGTAAAATATTGTAATAAATATATTAAAAGTAATTCTTTAAGAAAAATCATATCTCCAAAATAATGCTTAAAAGTATTTTTAAAAGATTATGATAAATGTTTTTATTTGAGATTTTCACAAATTTTAAGATAATGCTTAATTATGTTAATTTCAATTATGAAATAAATGTTATTTACTAAAATCCATTAAATAACAGTAATTTAGTAGAAAAAATAATAAATATTATATTATTACTCTAAAAAAATAAATAATTTAAGATAAATAAAAATAGAAAAAAAAACAGACTAGAAAGTATTAAAAACTAAAATGTTTAAGATTTTTAATAAGTAAATTATTTATTTGAAATTCTTATTTTTTTTAAGAACAGTAGTTGATAAAATTCAATTTTCTTATATGAATTAATTAAATAACAAGAGCATTTCAATATACAGGCTCCCTCATCAATTAATTTTTGCAAATTTCTTAATACTCATGAATTTAAATTGAATGCAGATATCTTCAGTATAAATTAAATTGTTATAAAATTTTAATTTATTTTAAATTAAAATAAAATAAATAAATAGTAGAGATTGTTCACTGTTAATTTTTTGTATTTCAAACTAGTAAAGTATTTTGCTTTCAAACTAATGTCAAAAGTACTAGAGGTATTTTGCTTTCAAACTAATGTCAAAAATAGTAGAGAAATGCCTAGGTTAAATAGGTAGTGTAAATAATAGGAGGAGGGAGTGAATTAATGACACCCACCTCCTCAGTCACATCTTAAATATACACCTCTGCTGTCTGCCTATATGCCCTTACAACTATCAATCTCTATCTCATCATATCTCTATACCTTCCTCTTTTTCAAATTTCATTTCTTCAGGTCGATTTGACAAAGCTTTGGTGCCTACACAGTTTTTTGGCATTCTGTCCACCTCCACCGCCTTCCTCCTCTTTTCTTCTTTTTCTTTCTATTTGCAGTCGGAGGTGGTCATACTGCCAACACATCTGTGTTGGCCTCTCTCTGTAAAATCTTCCTGATATACTTTCCATCCCAACCTGAGCATCATGGTATGCTTCTTTTGTTTTTTTTAATTGGTTCTTGTTTTTGCATATTTCTGAACACCTTTGTTTTTGCTCCTATTTTTGTTTATACGAAGAAATCAGGATCATGTTGTTTCCTAAGGTGTTTGTTTCGTCTAGGGTTTCTGGCGCTGCTTTTGTTTTCACCTCTATGGAATCATGATTAAATTAACTTTAAATGGAATCATCTTCTATGGATATAGATCTCAATTTGGTTTGTCAAAAATATGCATGGCCGCTACACCCGTTTGTATATTTTTGTTAGATTCTGCTTAACTTTTATAAGTAAAAAATTATGTTTTAATTGTTTATCATTCATGTAATCCAGGAGGCAGCATAGTACAACAACCAAGCAAGCATTAATTCATCCGACTGATCTTCCCTTTTGCTGAACACAAATCTAGGCCATGATTGAAATATCTGACATTTTTTTCTTTCAATAGCAATAAAGAATACACTCTTTTCATGGCGCGTGAGTTTAATTATTAACCATTTCTTTGGTAAAGTCATTACTATTATTATTATTATGCGTATGGTCTATGTTATATGCATGTATGTGTATTCAGTATTCACTGTTTTCTTCTGCTACTTCTTTCACCATATTTATACGTTTTCTTTTCTTAGTTTTACTACAAGGATTAATTTTTTACTTGTTTTGTTTTCAAGTTCATGTCTTGTTTAATCATGATTTCTATCAAAATTAATACAAGTTTTTTTAGAAGGCAAGAAGCTAGAATGATTTTCTACCAAGTGAATTGAATTAATCTATCAAAATTAGGATGGCATGGAGGGTTTTGGATAATTTATGTCAAACTCAAGTTTGCTGAAGGTAGTTTATAGGAAATCTAGTATTTAAAATTTTGGAAAGATTACAGATTTTAATCTTCTGCATTTTCGTTATGTACTAGTACATGTATATCAGTTGTGTTAACTATTAATGGTCTCCACATCTGCATGGAGGATTTGATTTTCCCCAAAATTAACCGAGGATACTATCTGTTATGCTTTCCTATGGATTGGCAGTTATATATGGTGCAATCAAAGATAGCTTTTCTAGTAATCCTTCAATTTTTCAATGATTCAAGTGAGATACCTCCGCGATGGTATACTTAGTTATTCAGTCGGAGTCATGGCTACGATTTATCTTTGATCTAGATCTATTAGATTTTCTCTACACCTAGTAGAGTATATTCCCTCCCTTCCATAAGTGACTCATTTTAAATAAAATAGTGTCCCATAATGAATGATCTATTTCAATTTCAAATATATTTTTTACAATTCGGTCCTCTAATTATTAAAAATTTTACCATTTTCAATACATAATAAAGGTACTATAGTAAAAATATATTATCTCTCTTATCTTTTTATACTTTTCTTAATCTGTATGAAAAGGTGTATTGGGTCATTTATTGTGGAATGGAGGGAGTAATTTTTTTTTTGATAAGAGAGAGCCGAAGCCCAAAAAAAAAAAAACTACACAGAAACAAGTCTAGGGACAGAGAATCCTTTGGAGTCGTCATCTAACAAGGGCCTTAGATAGATAGGGACGTCATTATAATAGATACAACTAAAGCTGAGGAAACATCCTTCACTAGCAAGAGCATCAGCACATTTATTTGCTTCTCGATAAGTATGACTTATTTGGACATCTTCATGCAACACAATCATTTGTCGAATTTGCCGTAAGATCGAAAAACCTTCAAAGCTCTCAGAACCTCCTTTTTTAATGGAGTCCGCCACCGCTCTTGAGTCTACGTTGAGTTCCACCTTTTTGAGCTGTAATTTGTGAGTATAGTTAAGGCCTTCAAGAATTCCCCATAGCTCTGCAACAAAAGGCTGCACAAGTGCCTAGGTGTTTAGCAAAACCACCTAACCAATTACCATTCGAATCTCTGATAACACCCCCACAACCAGCTTGACGTAAACCTTTACTAGCTCCATCAGTATTTAGTTTGACATAACCGTTTTGGGGAGGCTTCCAATTGATGAAGACCAAGCTTTTGTCTACTTGAACAGCTATTTTGTTTTGATCTCTAGCTGCAGCATAATTCTTGACCATTTGAGAGGCATATTGAATAACATTAAGCGATCTATGGAAATTGTCGTCATGAGTTTCTTTATTTCTCCACGTCCATAAGCAATGACACGCTACAGCCCAAAAATCGCTCCAGCTACTATCAACGTTACCAGTGATATTGAGGTTGAGGTTAACCCAATCCGTCAATTCGGTTAACCCAATACGTCAATTATACCTGCAGAAAATCGTTAGTAATACCCGAAGGAATAATGTTTGTCCAAAACTGCATGGCACAAAAATTAGAACCTCGTTCTCATCAAATACATATATATATTAGAACCTCGTTCTCATCAAATACATATGTTTGTGAACCGAGTCCTAACACAAAAATTAATTTAACAAAAAAATGAATTTAATTAATGATGGTAGTAGTGTATTAGTATGCATAGAAATAAGAGTGCATAAGAAGTTTTATTTTAATTGCCTATTATATATGTTTATTATGTGAATCAGTTGTGGATATTTTGAAACACCTTTGGTGCAATTTGTGGATAATTTGCAACTCAAGGTAATTGGTATAATTTTTGTCATATAATTGGCATAATTGTTGTGATATAATTCAAGTTAACAAGGGGAGAGATTGTGAGAGATTGTTTCTTGTTGTCATAATTTATTTCTGGGTTAATATCTATTTTCCTCCTGCCATATAGGAGTCATTTGAAAAACCCCTGGAAAAAAAAAGTTGCAAGAATTTCCCTAACATTTCAAGATTCTCTCATTTTTTACCTTCATCACAACCAGTCAGCAAAAAAGCTGACATGACATGTATTTTTTTTTTTTTAATGATGTGGATGCCCAGATGGCTTTTTATTTTATTTATTTGTTAATTTTAATGCCACATGTACTAAATTAGTCAGTCAGTAAAAAAACTGACATGGCATGTATTTTTTTTTTTTTTATTTTTTTTAATGATGTGGATGCCCATGTGGCTTTTTATTTTATTTATTTGTTAATTTTAATGCCACATGTACTAAATTAGTACATATTATTTTTATTTTTGATTAATATAAGAAAACATGTTAAAAATTTGTTGGAGGTGGGAGTTAAGCCCACACCCTTCCACTAAAGGTGTGCAGCGCCTGACCGCTAGACTGGATGTTTCAAGTTTTTATATATTTGCTTTTAATTGTTGTTATAGTATCAACTAAATATTTGCATTTAATTACTAATTATATACAACTATATTTTATGTTATATATATATATATATATATATATATATATATATATATATATATATATATATATATATATATATATATATATATATATACTATACTATACTTACGTTAAATATTTACGTTTTATATATAATAATAATATATTTACGTTAAATAATAATAATAATATATATACTATATATATAAATTGGTTCAGTTAGTATAAACTAAAATAATTATGTTAAATATCGTTTATATTTAAAAATATTAATATTTAAATTACTATTTAAAAATAATGTACATATAAAGTAATATATTAGTTAATAGTTAATATTTAAATTAATAATTATTAGTTAATAGTTAACGTTATTAATTAATATTTAGTTAAATTACAAAACCAATACTGTAGCTATTTAAATATATTAAAAATAAACTAAACTAATTATATTAATACATATTAATTAATTTAAAACTAGTTTAATTAATATAGTTAAATTAAAAATAGTAAAACCTATTTAAATTAAAACAAATTAATTTAGTTTATAATGATTTAGTTTATAATGTTAATAGTAAAATAATATTAAAATAATATTATTTTAAACAATTTATATTAATATTTATATTTAATTTAACTTACTATTAACTTTATTAATTTACTAATTTAATTTAATTTACTATTAACTTTACTAATTTATTAAATTTATAAAATAGTAAAATAATATTTTACTATTTTACTATTTTATAACGTTAAATAATTTATATTAAATTATATAAAAATTTTAAATTAAATTTATTAAGTTCAAATATAACAATGCTTTTAATGAAAAAATATATATATATATATATATATACTATTGGAATTGTAAATAAAATTGCAGTATGCTATTAATACCATTTAAAGTATTTGTTGAACATAACAAACCACCTATGCTAGTGGTTAGGTGCTTGGGCTTCATATGGAAGGGAGTGGGTTCAACTCCCACTTCTAACAAATTTTGGCTATTTAAAATGTTTTAACATATCATCCAAAAATTAATATAATATAAATTGCTAATATACTATAAATTGCTAACATGGCATTATAAATAATAATAAATAAAAACAAAAAGCCACATGGGCCATCCACATCATTAGAAAAAATAAAAAATAAAAAAAATACATGCCACGTCAGCTTTTTTGCTGACTGGATGTGATGAAGGTAAAAAATGAGAGAATCTTGAAATGTTAGGGAACTTCTTGCAAGTTTTTTTTTTTTGCAGGGGGATTTTTCAAATGACCCCTATATGGCAGGGGGAAAATAGGTATTAACCATTTATTTCTAGGAATTATTATCTCAGGAAAATAGATGTAAGAAATTTATTCGAATTCTTTTGAAAAATTATTTTGCAAACATTTTGTTATTTTTAGGAAAATTTGTAATTTTAATTAATTAATTTTAAAAAGTATATAAAATTTTATGGGAATTCACTTTCTCATAGATTCCCATCCTTTAACGAACATGAAAATAATTTTATGGTGTTGTGAATTCAATATAAAAAACAAACTATAATGTAAGAGAAGAATAAAGAACAAGGAAGAAGAAGAACATAAGAATTGGTTATAACTGCTATTCTTTTACTTTCTCTTAGGAAACAAGATTACAAGTTTACAAAAATAACAAATAACTTCTCTCGCCATAAATTAGAATTTGCAGCATTACAATGATGAGAGACTAGTATGGTATTTATAATAAAATCTAACATACTAACTAATGGGCTTTCTCCACAATCCTCATTACACAAGTCAACTTCACAAACAAGTTAATTTAACAAATTAGGATTTAAACACTAAAATTTAATTTAACATGCTAATAACCCTAGCATCTTCGACACCTGCATGCTAGACCCATCTTCGACTACAACATGCACACTTCGACACCAACATGTGACCAACCTTCGACCTCATGCTTAACCCTGTCGAACCAAGAAGCTACTCTTCGACCATACTACAGTTTGATCCAATATCTCACAAATCTCCACCTTGGATCTAACTCTACAACATCAAGGGAACAACTAGCTTTCTTCATGCAGCTTTATCAACTGCATACAGTGGAAAAAGTTGCAACTCGGCAATGATTTGGTGATCATATCAGCAACATTGTGATCTGTCGAAACCTTCAGCACTTAGACTTCTCCACGCTCGATTACTCCTTTGACGAAATGCAACCTCACATCGATGCGCTTAGTTCGCTCATGATATGCTGAGTTCTTCGACGGGTGTATTGCACTTTGACTATCACATTTAATAGTGATACCTCAACCTTGAAGTTTCAGCTCCTTCGCAAAACCTTCAAGCCACAATGCTTCTTTCACAGCTCTAGTTAGGGCAATGTACTCCGGTTCAGTGGTTGATAGAGCAACAACCTTCTGAAGTGTTGCTTTCCAACTAATTGCAGTGCCAAACATAGTAAAAACATATCCAGAAATAGATTTTCTAGAATCCATACAACCTGCATAATTAGAGTCGACATATCCTTCGATTACTACTTTACTATCTTCACCCAAGGCTCCACCATAAATTAGGACCCTGTTCAAAGACCCATATATGTACCTTAAAATCATTTCAATGCTTGCCAGTGAGCCTTTCCAGGATTCGCCATGTACCTGCTTACAAGACTTACTGCATATGCTATGTCGGGTCTAGTACAAACCATAACATACATCAAAGAACCAACTATATTAGCATATGGGATGCTATTCATATAGGTTCTTTCGACATCAGTACTGGGACACTGATCAATACTCAGCTTGAATTGAGGGTTTGTTGGAGTCATAACAGGCTTCGAATTCGACATACCAAACTTTTAGAGAATCTTTCGTAGATATACCTCTTGAGATAAGCATAACTTTGACTTTTTTTATCTCTTCGAATGTCAATTCCAAGAATCCTGGAAGCAGCTCCAAGATCCTTCATATTGAACTCCTTATTGAGTTCAACCTTCACCCTCATCGCATCTTCGACATTGTTGCCTTCTATGAGAATATCATCCACATAAAACAACAAAATAACAAATGAATTACAAGGTCGAAATCTGAACTACACGCAATGGTCGAACTGACTTCTAATGAAACCTATGTGTGTCATGAACTTGTCGAATCTCCTATTACAATGTCGGGGAGATTGTTTCAGTCCATATAATGACCTCTTCAGCTTGCACACATAGTCTCCCTTCCCCTTTTCGACATACCCTTCAGGTTGCATCATCGGGATCGTTTCATCTAGATCACCATACAAGAATGCAGTCTTCACATCCATCTGTTCCAGTTCAAGGTCGAACTGTGCCACCATGGCAAGCCACATTCGAATGACCTATGCTTCACAACAGGAGAAAACACATCATTAAAGACGACACATTCTTTCTGAGTGAAACTCCTTGCGACCAACCTTGCCTTGTATCTTTTCGACGTTACTCCTTTGATTCCTTCCTTAACTTTGAAAATCCTTTTATAGCTGACTAACCTTGCCCCAGCAGGTTTCTTGATCAGTTCCCAGGTGTGATTTTCATGAAGAGATTTTATCTCATCATCCATGGCCTTTATCCATTCATTCTTATTTCGACTCCTCATAACTTCCTTATAGTATCTAGGTTCTTTGTCTAGAACCTCACTTGCAGAGATTAAGGCATAAGTTATAAGATCTGCATACCCAAGTATTTGAAGTGGCTTGATGACTCTTCTCGACTTATCTCTCGACAATAGGTAGTCATCGGAAGTTTCCTCATCTTCCTCAACATCTTCTGATTCTTCTTCGACTTCGTCAGGGATTTGCAATTCAGCATCCACATGCTCCACCTCAACAGGAATCTCTATATGTTCCAGCTCTTCGTCAGATGTTTCTGCATTTTGACCAACATCATCAGTTTTTTTAAAAGCCATTTCAGCTTCATTGAAAACTACATCTCGATTGGTGATACGCCTCATGTGACCTGACTCTAGGCACCATAGCCTATAAGCTTTGACTCATTCAGGGTATCCCATGAACATGCATTTCAGAGCTCTAGGTTCGAACTTGTCTTACCTAATGTGAGCATAGGCTACGCATTCAAATACTCTCAGTTTGTTGAGATCTGGTGGATGCCCCGACCAAATTTCTTCAGGAGTTTTCATATCTAACGCTGTCGAAGGACATCTATTTATCAGATATGTTGCTGTCGAAACAGCCTCAGCCCAAAACACCTTCTTTAACCCAGCACTAGTCAACATACATTTGACTCTCTCCAAAATAGTTCGATTAAACCTTTCTGCCAAACCATTTTGTTGTGGAGTACCGTCGGTAGTTCTGTGCCTTGCAATACCAGAGGCAAACAAAAACTACTGAATGCCTCATTGCAAAATTCAAGGCCATTATCGGTTCTCATCCTCTTGACCTTCCTGCCAGACTGATTTTTACCAGAGTCTTCCAAATTTTGAAATTCTCAAAAGTTTCATCCTTAGTCTTCTAGATGAATACCCATAACTTCCTGGAATAATCATCAATTATGGATAGAAAATACCTTGCTCCTGAATGTGATGGACACCTTGCAGGCCCCAAAGGTCAGCATGGATGTAATCAAGGGATCCATGTGTTCTTTGTTTGCCTTTGTTGAACTTCACTCTGCAAGATTTTCCAAGTACACAGGGTTCACAAAACTTCAGCTTTTCGACTTTGTCTCCACCAAGCAGATTTTGTTTCCCTAATTCGATCAGACCCCTTTCACCGGCATGGGCCAATTTCATGTGCCAGATTTCTGTCTTCGATAAAGGTTTCGTGGATGCAACATTTGTCGAACCACTTACAACTTCAGCCTCAAGGGTATACAAGCCTTGTTTCTTGACGCCTCTCAAGACTTGCTTCGACCCCTTCATGACTCTTAGGATACTTTTCTCTCCTTGGAAAACATATCCTTTCTTGTCGAATTCACCAAGAGAAAGCAAAATTCTCTTCAAATCAGGAACATAGCTGACTTCAGTTAATAATTTTATTGACTCATCATGGAGCTTGAATCTCACAGATCCAACACCTGCAATCTTGCAAGCTATGTTGTTTCCCAGCAGTACTGATCCACCATCTTGATCACATAATTCCTCGAACAAGTCTTTGTTTGGAGTCATGTGCCAAGTGCAACCTGAATCCATAATCCACTCCTTCCCAGAGTCACTGCTCGAAACAACAAGGACATCAGATGATTCGAAATCATCTTGAACAATGGTTGCATTGCCATTATCCTTACCTCCATGATTTTTCAGGCGTTCAGGGCACACCTTTCTTGTGTGACCCTCCTTCTTACAATGATAGCATCGAATACCAAATGCTTCGTCACTATAAGAATTCTGCTGACTTTTGCGTTTCTTCTTATCGAACTTACCATCCTTTCGCAAGAATTTTCCTTTAACGGCCAAACCTTCACCAACAATCGAAGGTTTGTGCTCCTTTCGCTCGTTCAAGTCTTTAGAATACAGGGCTGTTTAAACCTCTTCAAAGGTCAGGGACTCCCTTCCATACAGGAGAGTTTCTTTGAAGTGAGCATGTGATCAAGGCAAAGCGCACAATAGTAACAACACTTGATCTTCATCATCGATCTTCACATCAATATTTTCAAGATCAAGAATCAGCTTGTTGAACTTATCCAACTGCTCAACTAACACTTTGTCTTCAATCATCTTGAATGAATACAAAACTTGCTTCAGGTAGTGTCGATTTACCAGTGATTTGGTCATGTACAAACTTTCAAGTTTTGTCCATAACCCTGATGCCGTCGTCTCCTTTGATACCTGTCTGAGAACCTTTTCACCAAGGGTCAACAAAATTGCGCTGCGTGATTTCTCAATCATAGTCGTCTTCTCTGCTTCCGTTAATTCAGCATTCATGGCTGCCTCTCCCTTCAACGCTTCCAAGCAACCTTGTTGAACCAATAAGGCTTTCATCTTCAAGCGCCACAGACCGAAATCATTCACTCCGGTGAACTTTTCAATCTCATATTTTGTTGAAGGCATCTTCTCCACGCTCACCACACAAATTTGTTGTGAATTCAATGCCAAGAACAAAGTATAATGCAAGGGAAGAATAAAGAACAATGAAGAAGAAGAACACAAGAATTGGTTATAACTGCTATTCTTTTACTTTCTCTTAGGAAACAAGATAACAAGTTTACAAGAATAACAAATAACCTATCTCACCTAAATCAGGATTTGCAACATTACAATGATGAGAGACTAGTATGCTATTTATAATAAAACCCAACATACTAACTAATGGGCTTTTTCCTTAAGGCCCATTACACAAGCCAACTTAACAAACAAGCTAACTTAACAAATTAGGGTTTAAACACTAAAACTTAATTTAACATGCTAACAACCCTAACATCTTCGACACTTGCATGCTAGACTCATCTCCGACTACAACATCTACACTTCGATACCAGCATGTGACCAACCTTCGACTTCATGCTTAACCCTGTCAAACTGTCGAACCAAGAGGCTAGTCTTCGACCATACTAGAGTTTGATCCAATATCTCACACGTGAGAATAATAAAAGTTATAAGAAGTTACTTTGTTCCTTGGAATTTTTATATCCAAGTAATTTTTTTCATTTTTGTAACAAACATGGGTATTCTCACTTATTATCCATGTATTTTTAGGAATGTAATTTTTAAACTTGAAAAAGACACACCCTAATTCAAACTCAAATCTGAGTTAATTATGATTTTTTTTATTTAGTATACAAGTTAGTTTGGATATAATTTAAATAGACATATGCAGTAACAATAATTTGATGTATTTATTTCATTTAATTTCACTTCACTACAAGAAGCAAGTTATCCCGTTGTGTGTTTTAGTGACATGATTTTCACGTGGTTTAAAAAAAACTTTGCAACGTGAAAATCATGAATCTTATAAAAATGATAATTTTATAATAATATGAGTATGAATTTGAACCACTAAATTTTAAAATAAATGGTAGAGATTATGTATTTTTTTTATTTTTTATTCTCTTTTATACATATTATATATATTTATTTCTTTATTCTTTTTCTCTCTTCTCACTAAAATTACCTCACTCATCAATAAATTTCAAAAAGCAAAGAAATCTCAAATGAAAAAGTTGATCGGTTGAGTGGATAAAACTTAAAACTTTATTTGTTGCGTCATTCTTTTCATGTCGCAAGCAAGTATCCGTTTTGACACTGTAGGCGGGTATAGCGTCATAAAAAACATGTCGCAAGCTCAACAGATAAATCTTTAGAGACGTGAAATTCACGATTGAGGTAGTGAATTGAATTTCACGTCGCAACATAATGGATAATTTTTTTGCATTGTGATATCAATGGTGCTCAGGATTTATATATTTGACAGTTGCACCGTTTCCCTCACACGCTATCACTCAATTTTTTCTATTTCATTTTCTTCTTCGAGCTCCCATCAAACCAATGCGTGCCTCTCCGATCCCCCTGTTATTCTTCCAGCTTCTCATCAAACCAGTGTCTCCTCCCATTTTCTTCCTCTAGTAAAAATCACTCCACCATTTTGTGCACTCAGTGATATTAATCTCTCTAGTTCTATTTAAAAGAAAACTTTATTTTTTAAGTTCATTGAAAAGATGATGTATCTGACTCATATTATATATATATATATATATATATATATATATATATATATATATATATATATATATATATATACATATATATATATATATATATACATATATATATATATATATATATATATATATATATATATATATATATATATATATATATACATATATATATATATACATATATATATATATATATATATATATATATATATATATATATATATATATATATATATATATATAGGAGCATATCAAGTGAGTGCATTTTAAAATGAGAGATGAGAGGAATAAATATCAACTATTGGAATCATCAAGAGAGAGAAGGTTAATGCATTAATGTGGCTATTAATTTCTCTCTCTTGATGAATCAAATGGTTGATATTCATTCCTCTCATCTCTCATTATAAAATGCTCTCACTTGAGATATATATATATATATAGAGCATATATATATATATATATATATATATATATATATATATATATATATATATATATATATATATATATATATATATATATATATATATATATATATATGCTCTATATATATATATATAATATATATATATATATAGAGCATATATATATATATATATATATATATATATATATATATATATATATATATATATATATATATATATATGTATATATATATATATATATATATATATATATGTATATATATATATATATATATATATATATATATATATATATATATATATATATCTGTATATATATATATATATTTATGTATATATATATATATAGAGCACATATATATATATATATATATATATATATATATATATATATATATATATATAGAGCATATATATATATACATATATATATATATATATATATATATATATATATATATATATATATATATATATATATATATATATATATAGAGCATATATATATATATATATATATATATATATATATATATATATATATATATATATATATATATATATATATATATATATATATATATATATATATATATATATATATATATATATATATATATATTAGTTAATTAATATATCTAAAAAGTATTTTTTTTCTTTTAATTTTGTTAAGGTTAAACTCTATTCTTAATTTTTTATTATTTGACTTTTCTTTTATTTGTTGACAAATAGATCCAAGATGTTGATCAAGATCTAACAACCTCTATTTACTGATTAAAGCTTTTCTATTTTTATTTGATATATTCATTAAAAAGTGTGTATTATTTTTTAATTTTATTTATATATAAATGTAAATTGAGTTGTGGGCTGTTGATTTTTTTATTATATATTTTTCATATATATTCTAATAAAACAAAACATAAATAAGTTTAATATTTTATTATTTTAAAAATCTGTAAAAAATAATTTTTATATTATTTATTAATATTATGTGGCAAATATAAGAAAATAATCCGTGAAATTGAAATCAAGTGACAAATATTTCTTTTTGTGGTGTGAAATTCATGTGGCAAAACTGACACATTCCTTTTTGTGGCGTGAAATTCATGTGGCAAATATGTCATCCTACTATACGCTCCTGACTTGTAGCTGAGGAAGCCTGCAATCTATGTAGAGCTTCGTGGCGTGAAATTCACGTGGCATAATGTTGCGATTAATGAAAATTGAGAGAAAACTTTCTCTCAATTGTCATTAATATTTTTTAAATTTACTTTATTTGCAATTAACTTGAAGCACAAGTTTTTCAATAAAATTGGTATCTAGAGCATCAGTTTGCTCTTCATCTTTCAAAAATGACAAATGAACGTGCAAACTCCAATCAATTCTCTGTTAATATACCAACTTTCATCTATGACAAATGGAAGTAGGACCTCCAATTAATTCTTAGAAAATCTAGTAATGTTTAAGAGAGAATATTGTCATAGATGAAATGCACAGATGAACACCATATTCATGTTTCAAGATGTGCTTTAAAGTTTGAAATATGGTTTCTTGGTATTAGAGGCAAATGCTACCGAAGTGCAAAGAGTTAATCATTGTGAAATAATTAATAATGATGGGAAGAATTCGTTCTTGATTAATTAGTATGTGAATTTGGATGTCTTTGAGAAGATAATTGGATGATAAACGACCAAAGATGTGTGTGATACACTCTAGAAATTGTATGGTTGAGATGAGAAATTATAGTAAATCAAGTTACAATCTTTGAGATACAATATGAGAATATGCATATGAATGTTGTCGAAGCAATTACATAATTCTTCCCAAGCTTGATGGATTTGACCAATCAAATGTGTTGTCTAGAGAGAAGGAGTTGCCACAACCACTAGAACCACTACCAAGGAGAGAACCATGATCTTGTTGTAGCACAAATCAACCGTCGGAACACCAAAATCTGGTGATTATTCAACCATAAAAAACCAACCAAAGAAATAGAAAAATATCTTCGAATCTGACTTAATCGGTTGTCGATCAGCTTGGAGTGAGCGTTGACCAGTCAGATTAATTATCGTAGGAACCAAACCATCAGAACAGAAGGAAACAAATCGTTGGAACATAAGTAGTTTTTGAAAATCATGACACAATCCACATAGGATGAAAGGTGGAGCGGCCTGAGCGGCTCCGCACCATCACAACTAGAGGCTACAAATAGACACTTCAAGTTTGGATTTAGGGAGAGGATGATGTTGCAGTGTTTAGAGAAAAGGAAGAGGAAAGTGATTTTAAAGAGAGAAAACGTCTTATGGTTCTTTTTACACCATGTATTTCAGAATTAGCCACAAGCATTTTATTATTTTTTATTTGTTTTAGGCTTTTATATTTTTATTTATTTGGTGTTAGGGATTAATAACAGTTCAGCCGGATCAAAAATAAGGAACCTTAGACTAACCACAGGTGAGAAATTCCCATCCATTTTTCGTCCATCATTGTTATCAATTAGGTTGATTGTCAAGTTAGGTGGATTGTCGGTTGTGTGGGTGGATTGAAACAATTTGGGTATAAATTCCAGATCCATAAGAACAAAAGACTTGAAAAAATTAACGCTTTTCCAAATAAACCTAACAAACAAGCATCTATCATCATATTCATTCTTACAGAAAGAAATCAACATACAAATTTACTTTAAACAAAATAAATATTTCTCACTAAAAACACTAATGAGAGAATGATTAGTGAACAAATTGGAATTTTATATGTATACAAAAGTAAAAACAAATATTGTTGTAGAAAGAATAACAATCAATTTGGTGCTTTAAGAGTTATAAATGAAAGATAGATCATAGATGCAAACACATTCCTTGCATGTGTATTTTAGAAGTTATTTATTAGATCTAGAGTAGATCAATCATTTGCTACTGAAAGATGTAAACATATGAGTGCCTTCAAGGTATCAATAACGATGAATTAATGAAAACCCATGCAATAACCAAGCAATTGGACTCGAGTGGTAAACGAGCTCCTCCATTCCCCTAGGAACCTTGGCGCATAAAACAAAAAAAAATTAGCGCATAAAGCAAAAAAAATGGAAACACATGCAAATTTTGGTTGAGAGAAGTGAGAGAGCGTTTAGTTTAAAGAGAGAAAGATAAGGAAGATTTGAGAAATTAAAAGGTATTTATCATCATTTAACCCTAATTTCTCAAATGATATATTTTAATAAATAAAATAAATAAATTAAATGCTTATAATTCGGTCGATTTTAAATTTCATTGGATTAAATATTCTATAGACTTGTCAGATTTGGTTTTGAATGAATTTTATGTCCATCCCTACTACGCGTTATCAAAACTCTAATACAATATTAATTATAAATTTATTAATAATATTTTTATTTATTTATTTATAAACATGTTAGAGTTTATGACACATAAATGAGAATTGATTGTAATTTATTAAATTTGGAAAACATGATTGGATAGTGTTAATTATCACAAGCATATTAATCCCAATCTCATTTTTGTTATCCACAATAAAACGTTAGTCTTTTGCCAGCAAACAAGTAATAGCACAGTGATTTCAGAACTTCAAGAGTAGTATTAAAGTTCCACCTTCATTCCCAATTCAATCATTTCTTTCATCTTTTTCTCCGCCATACCATCTCATGGGTGCCCTAACCGCACCTCTGCAATATCCCGCCGCTCGTAGAGACGACACAGTCGTCGACAACTACCACGGCGTCAATATCTCCGACCCCTATCGATGGTAACAACAATCAATTCAATTTAAAATCATTCTTTTTCAATTTTCAATTCATGATTATATCTTTTTGTTTTTTGAAGGCTCGAAGATCCTGATACTGATGAAGTGAAAGAGTTTGTTGAGAAACAAGTTCAACTCACCAATTCCGTGATTGCTGAATGCGAAACGAGAACGAAGCTTAATGAAAGAATTACTAAATTATTTGATCATCCTCGTTATGATGCTCCTTTTAAGCGAGGAGATAAGTATTTTTACTTTCATAATACTGGACTTCAGCCTCAGAATATTCTCTATGTCCAGGTTTTCTATTGCTTCACCTCATTGGTTTAATTGATAATGCTTAGTTTTTAATTCACAATATTTAGGCTATGTTTGGATTGATGGAACAAAATGGAGAGGAGCTGTGGTAAATAACATAATGGAATGAAGCGTACTAGAGTTTGAGTCACTATGTATAAATTCTTTAGAGACTCTATGTGGGGTTTAGAATCTTTCCAATAAAGCGGAATGAAATGAAATATAGATTACACTCCATTGTTGGAATATTTTATTAATAATGTTTCATTTTATTGCATACACCCAAAATCGGATGGAATAAAAATTGGAGAATTGAATGGAATTAGATGAAATGGATTATCATGTCCCACTTCATTTCATCAATTATTTAGAAATCCAAACAATTGAATCACATTATTTACCACTTCATTATATTACATACCATCAATCCGGTGGTATGGAATGGAATGAAATGAAATAAAATGGAGAGGTAAATAATGAGATTCCATTGTTTGGATTTGCAAATAATTGATGGAATGAAATATAACATGATGAAATCCATTTCATTCCATTCCATCCACTCTTCTATTTTTGTTCCATCTAATTTGGGGTGTATGCAATGGAATGAAATATTATTAATAAAATACCCAAACAATGGAGTGAAATCTATATTTCATTCCGCTCCGCTCCATTCCACTTCGTTATGTTTTATCCGCTCTACTCCGTTATGTTCCATCAATCCAAACATATCATTAGGATTTGTTAACTAATGACATAAACATTTGTGAAATCTTACAGAGAGTTGTTCATAGCTCTTCATAATAGCATATGAAAACAATTTGATTTTGTTTTCTCTTTTATTATAGAAATAGCTTATAGATAGGAACTTATATGATATACAATAATTGAGTTGTCTATCCAAATTGGGTCTCAGTTATCTTTTCATTTTTTAGGATAGTTTGGAGGGAGAGCCAGAGGTTTTGCTTGATCCCAATGCCTTGAGTGAAGATGGAACTGTGTCGTTGAACACATATTCTGTGAGTGAAGATGCCAAGTACTTGGCTTATGCTATTAGTTCCAGTGGTAGTGATTGGGCGACTATAAAAGTGATGCGCATTGAGGACAAGACTGTTGAGCCTGATACTTTATCATGGGTGAGTAATGAGTATGGCATTATGCCTTTGCTAGAAATTAAAACAGACATATAGAGAAAATATTGATGATTGTTAATGTCTTGTTTCAGGTTAAATTTTCCTCTATTAGTTGGAGTCATGATGGCTTGGGTTTCTATTATAGCCGCTATCCAGCACCCAAGTAAGTGAAGTTCTATGCTCACATTCTTTCTAGGAAGGGCATGTTTTGCAATTGCATTTTGACTTACAAGTTCAGCAAAGTATAAATATGGAGTGTGTTGTTTTCAATTTGATAGTCCTGGTCAAACATGATTTGAATAGGTGTTAGTTACTATTATCTATACGGAGATCTTGTAGATCACTTATGTATGATTGTACTTGGTACTAGTCGGATTGTTTTTATTGTTCTCTTGATATGAAATATGAATTTATTATTTTGCTTTTACACTGTAGAGATGGAGAAGTGGTAGATGCTGGGACTGAGACAAACTCTAATCTTTATCATATGCTTTATTATCATTTTTTGGGTACGGATCAAGAAGGAGATATTTTGTGTTGGAAAGATCTTCAAAACCCTAAATATACAGTTGGAGGGTTTGTTACTGATGATGGGAAGGTGCTTTATTATTTGTCATTGATTTAGAATTATCTAATATTGTATTTATTCTGTTTATGTGCATAGAAAATAAGAAAAACGTGCAACTGATGTGTCAGTGCTTTTAGTAATTTTACTAACATCAGCGTAGTTGATGATTCCCGCTGGTTTATGGCAGAAGTTGATCCATGTAGCCGACCCCACTTAGTGGGATTAGGCTCAGTTGTTGTTGATTTTAATTTTCTAATGAACCAGAATCTCTTTTTACTTATGATGCAGTATCTCCTCCTCGATATTTCAGACGGGTGTGATCCAGTTAACAAACTTTACTACTGTGACATAACTAATCTTCCCAGCATATTTGAAGGTTTTCGTAATGATAATTCCGCCCTCCCTTTCGTCAAACTTATTGATAACTTTGATGCGAAGTACGACTACATTGCAAATGATGACACTGTGTTTACATTTTTAACTAATAAAGATGCTCCAAAGTATAAACTAGTCCGAGTAGATTTCAACAAACCTAACACATGGGCTGATGTTCTTCAAGAGTCTAACAATGATGTACTTGAGTCGGCGTGTGCTGTCAATGGTAACCAACTGATAGTTAGTTACTTGAGTGATGTGAAACATCTTCTACAAGTAAGAGACTTAAAAACAGGTTCATTGCAGCATCAACTGCCAATTGACATTGGCTCAGTTTATGATATTTCTGCGCGGCGTGAAGATAATGTGGTTTTCTTTAGCTTTACAAGCTTTCTGTCTCCCGGTATCGTCTATCAGTGCAACCTGGGAACAGGGATTCCTGATCTGAAGATATTTCGTGAAATTGCAGTCCCTGGGTTTGATCGCTCTGAATTTCAAGTCAATCAGGTACATAAAAAACCTCCGATGCTAAATAATCGTCACACGGTTAAATAGGCTGTTTTGAATTCCATTATTCGGTACAAAAACAGGCATGCAAATTTGTCACATTGTTAAACTGTTGTGAATTCCTTTAGTCTGTATGTGTACAGGCATGCTATTTCTTTGAGTCTTTACCTTTGTTGCTCGACTTGGTTGTTCTATTCTTTCATGTGTTCTTCTCATTTCAGGTTTTTTTCCCTAGTAAAGATGGTACCAAGATCCCAATGTTCATTGTTGCGAAAAAGGGTATTATTTTGGATGGTTCACACCCGTGTCTATTATATGGATATGGTGGTTTTAACATCAGTATCACACCATCATTTAGTATTAGTCGCATTGTACTCACAAAACATTTAGGTTTTGTTTATTGCATTGCGAATATTCGTGGTGGTGGAGAATATGGGGAGGAATGGCATAAAGCAGGTTCCCTTGGTAAAAAACAGAATTGCTTTGATGACTTCATATCTGCAGCCGAATACCTTATATCCACTGGTTATACTCAATCCAGAAAGTTATGCATTGAAGGTGGAAGCAATGGCGGACTTCTTGTTGGTGCTTGTATAAATCAGGTCTGATTCATTTGCTTTATTTATCCATTTGTAGGTCACACTTTCCATTCAACAGCTCTCTTTATTCATACTAGATTCCCGTTCCCCCTTTTATCTGTACAGAGACCTGATCTCTTTGGCTGTGCATTGGCTCATGTTGGCGTTATGGACATGCTGCGGTTCCACAAGTTTACCATAGGTTTGTTTAAATTTTTCATGTCAAGTAGTTTGTTAAAACAAACGTCACTAATTGATTCTAAATTGTTATGCAGGTCATGCTTGGACCTCAGATTTTGGTTGTGCAGACAAGGAGGATGAGTTTCATTGGCTAATCAAGTGAGTTTTATCCAATCTTGAAATGTCAAGGATAAATTTCAATATTTAAAGAAAGAAGATCTGTATTTAATTTCCTTATTTTCTTTTATTCATATTAGTGGCAATTAATATAAATATAATGATAGGATCAGGCTTGGACAATTCACATATGAGGATGGACCGAAAGATTGCTTACTAAAATTGAAAGAATATGACTTGAGTTCTCATAATATAGATGCTTAATAGACAGAGAAATAGGAAATACTTATATTGTACATCACTGAAATTCATCTCTCATGCCTTAATATCTCTGAGACAGTCCCTATGTTGGACTTTTGATTAATACCCCTTTGTTGGACTATTGTACAATCACCACCCACCCTTGGTCCCTGATATCATGTCCATTTTAATTGTTGTTTTCTTTTCCGAAGTTCATTCATAAACTACACATGCATGTAAGTAAGTTGTTATGATATCTACAAAAGAGATAGTGCCACTTGATCGATGTTAATTTTATATAGGATGACATGGTTTTCTTGTGCTACTGCCGCATGATAAACTATCATTTTTAATATAATAGAGGACAATAAGGCACTCAAGAAATGTCAAAATGACGGCGATAAATATCCTGTCTAGTATGCTTTACCTGAAGCTGAATCCCACTCGATGGTCTACATTTCGTGACAGTTCCATAATTATTCCTTAGGGACCGGGAATGATTGGTTGGTGTAAACTCCCATGTTTTAGCAGCCTAGACTGCATGGTAATAATAGTTCTTTCCTGGCATAAGTCGAGAATTCTCATTACCATTTTATCCTCCTATTTTGAGGTTCGTATGAAAAAATGTAAATACGAATATATCTGCTTTCATCATGTTGTTTCTCAACCATGTTTTGAAAGACAGTTTGTTGAAAGAATTCCTGTGGTTTATTTGTTTTAATAAGCAGTTTTGGTTTTTATGTTCTGAAAATATGATTCTATTATCTACTGCTCTAGGTACTCACCATTGCATAATGTCCGGCGACCTTGGGAAGAGCATCCTGACAAGTCAGTTCAGTACCCATCAACCATGTTGTTGACAGCAGATCATGATGATAGAGTTGTGCCACTACACTCATTGAAATTATTGGCGGTTAGTGAGCTTCATACAAGCATAGATTGAAATCACAACCTAACTTATATTTATTGAATTATGTTGTAAGCTACAAATTTAGTAGTTACAAACTCATTTGACCATTTTGTTCGAGAAAAAACTCTTTCCAATTGTTGCAGTGTTCTACCCTCTTTCTTCTTTTCTTATCCCATCTCTCTCTTAACACATTTCCAATTGTTGCAGACCTTGCAGTATGAGCTATGCAGTAGCTTAAAGGAAAGTCCCCAAACCAACCCTTTAATTGGTCGCATTGATTGCAAATCTGGACACGGAGGAGGTCGTCCAACACAGAAACTGGTAATGATTTTGGTTTTAGGTTGATTTACCTTTTTACACATTCTATATATTATGCCTGAAGCTGATTATATACATTTGTCAGATTGATGAAGCTGCTGATCGATACAGTTTTATGGCTAAAATGTTAGAAGCTCATTGGATTGAATAGAGAGCTCACTTGGTCACAGAGTATACATGAGAATGGAATGATTTCTTTCAGGCTATACTGGCAAACCAATTCATAAGAAAATATATTGAACATGAAATTATTTGAGAAATGGGGGTTATGATTAAGTTACCGTGCTATCATACCCGATTGAATTGTTAGTCATTTATTTTCAATTACTTTCACAATAGATATTTGAAAGCTGTTAAAAAAACATTGATACTTAGATGTGGTAAAAACTTCAGTTACTTTAAGCACTCTGCAGTGTGAAGATGACATGCTACTCAATATGAAAGGATCGTTCAATGAATAATCTTTTCACATTGGATGCTAACTATGTATGTCTAAAGTCTAAACACAGTGTTATTTATAAAGGACCAGTTTGCTTTAGTCTTAAAAAGTGATCTTTTTCTTAATTCTCAAAATGATTTTTTTTACATAATAAAAATTATTTTTAATATTTTTTTATAGATTAAAAGATTAATTGACATTCTATAATATACATTATTGAAGATTAAAATGTACTAAATATTACATAATATTTTTAAAAAGTATTTCACATAAAATAATAAAATAAGTTGAATTTTTAAATTTGCTAACAATTGATGTATTAATACGTACAAGTTAGCCTTAAGGAGTGACAATTGATTGACGTTTATATAAGAGTATTAATTATGTTTTGTCTTGGAATCAAAATTGAATGCAATTGGTGAACCGGAGATCTTGCACCGGTAATGTCAATCTCAGGTTAGCATTTCAATGCTCAATTTAATTCAAGATTTAAGATGAGTGTAGTGAAAAGTGGAGATCAAAGAATGTATCTTGTTTTTCGTATGAATTGATTTTATACCTGGAGTCAAATGGAGTAGATTTGAGGTCGATTGGACCTCGGTCATTTTGGCCTTTGGTCAGCGCAATAGAGTTAAAGTAAAAAGACTTTGCCGGACACTAAGGGAGTAGGGGAAGCCTTTAGTGATTTTTTCCGGCCTCTAAGGATGTTGTCCAATGTTAGCGAGAATCGAAACGCTTGGAGTCAGTTGAAAAAGTAGTGGGGAACAAGCGCATTAAATGCATTTTCATCATTGAAATGTTTCACTCCTTTCTTTTGACATGTGTGTTCACACAATAAGTTGGGCATGTTGCGACTTACAGTGCACTTGAGTGTGCTCAAGTTTGTGTGTATTCCTAAGGAGAAATTAAGTCGTTGATTTCATACTCCTTTCCTTCGCAAAATTTGGATCGTTCAACCATCTTTGCTTATAAATAGGTGGGCGTTGAACGCTGGAAATTTTTTCACAATTCTTGGCATTCAAGTTCTTTCATATTCACTTTATTAGTAAATATCTTCTCTTCTTCCTTCCTGAAAGTGTTCATCATCGATTGTAACTTTTCTATCAAAGTATCTATCATACTCCATTCATTTCGCTTCATCAATCTCTTATAACCATGTAACCTTCTCAATTCAAGCTTTTACCTTAAGCATTTATTGTTTTCTAGTCAGGATGAGTGATAGTATTGTTAGCCTAGCGAATGATTATGAGATTGACACTTCTGTTGCTGCAAGAAATGGGACATCCCTTGGTTCTCATCTCCCCCTTGCTTATGATCGCAAGGGGCTAGAAGTTATATCCCTGTCTAACGATTCTGACTCAGAAAGGGCATCTAGGAACTCCCTGGAGAAAAAGCCTCTTCATTCGATTCATTTGAAACCCTTTTATCAGATGATGACAAAGAACGGAATCGTACTAAAGTACACACGCCTCCTCTAATTTTGATTGAGGGGGAAACTAGCTATAAAGCAGATGAGGGAGCGCGTCGACGATTTCATTCAAATTTTCCTAAGAACCAATAAGTGTGAACCCATCGATGCTAAGGTGAAGGCCCAATTAGAGCTTATGGGTAGGTAAAATGTAGTGTCTTGGATCACACCCGACGAGCATTTTAAAGGTAACCTCTTAGCCTTAACAGGAGTGACGTTGGTGGAGCGAACCAATGCGGTTAAGTACGACTGGGTGGATGCCAAGGTGGTGGGTACCCCGTCCATTAAGAATACTGAAGCAACAAGAGGTTCTTGTTATTGTGGCCGGCGATCCTCGGGATTGGTCGGTTCTTCTTGTATGCCTAAAGAAGAAGATATGCAGCTCTTTTGATGACTGCACAGTTCCGCTTTATCAATGCTTGTTTACTAAGATAGGATTGTGGCTATCTTTCTATGACTTCGAAGTGTCCATCTTGAAGCACTTAAAGGTTTCCCCTTCCCTACTTCATATGAGGTCATGGCCTTTCATATGGTATTCCAACTATGTGTTGTACATAAGTCTTGTAAGTTCACTTAGGTTTTTTCCAACTTATTATACTTGGTTTGCACTTCACAAATGACTACCGCGACTAGGGCTTATTAGCTTTCACCCCAGATGATCCTTGGTTTGACCACTTCACCTGGGGCAGGGGCGATATTTTGAGGCACAAATCTCACCTTCTTTTAATCCCTTGTTGAATCTTCCCGCTTCTGTGAGAGAAATTTTTTGAAGTATTGGTCTTCATAACATTTCCACCGAGACACCCTTTTTTACCATACCAGACAAGGCCTTCTTTCCGCGAACGAGCGACGATGAAGGAATACATGCATTCATAGTTTCAAGGGCTTGGTTATGAATAAGGGTTTAGCCTCAATGAGATACATTCTTCTGAGGTGAGGAAGAAACAAATTAATACTCATGCCATCTTGAGTGCGAATATCCTAGAGGAGAGGAAAGGTATTTTTGACGAGGATAGAGTCTTGTAGTTTTTTTAACATGTGTGATTGTTGTTGAATGCAGTATAGGGCAAGCAACAAAAAAGATTTGGAAATATTGATCCAGGAATTATCGTCCACAGAGATGGAGAGATGCCATTCAATAGTTTCTATGATTTCGAGCTTGGGTTTGAATGAGCAAAAAGTAAACAAAGATATAGACAGGAAAAGAATAAACACATTCTTAGAAGAGAAATAACTTATCAGGAATGTAAATATATTCACTCTTCACAAACATACACTTACCAACCCGTTATACTCAACCTATGATACTCATCTATGTCATCACGTATCTCTCACATAAGCGTCCATCTCTGGAGCACAAACGAGATCATCTCACAACTAAGGTTATCTCTAACGCGAAGTCGCGAGAACATCTGTGTTCTCGCGTCGGCGATCTCTCGCGCGCCGCTCAAACACGAAAGCATTAAGAACAGATACAAACAGTGAATGCTAGCTCTAAATCCATCTCTAGAGTTCAGAGCCAACAGATTATCATCCTAGATAAGGATTCAAGAAGTTTATCTCTAAAGCACCCCAAATCCCCAACATAGAGCAAAAATCCAGGATAACATCAACACAGATTTGTAAAGCAAGTTAAATATAACATTATAATCGGTAAATATACATAAGATTCAAGTAAATATACAAACAAACCCAACCAAAGAGAAATACACAAAGAAGAAGAGAAATGAACCGAAAATCTCCCGGTTTGTCAGCTCCGTTCGACGCTCAATCCACCCCCGGTCATCCTTATGCAACCTCCGAAGTTGTTTTCTAAGCTAATTTTGATCTAAGAATGAAAATGATGGAGTTGGGACTCAAAAATACCCAACCCATAACCTAAAAATGTGATTTTTGCCCCTTTTAACGAGCTGCTGTCTTAGCAGGTCCGCTTAGCGGACCCCCTCCGCTCAGCGGACTCAAAATTGCATCCAGACTCTGATTTGCTCCGTTGGAGCTCCGCTCAGCGGACCCCCTCCGCTCAGCAGACTGACAGCAAAAGTGAAATCTTGTTTTCGCCATAAGTTGAGAACCATAACTCCGAATTGCGCCCGGTTCGAACCGTTGGAAAGCTTATTCAATGCTCTATCCAATAATGAATGAATGGAAACCAAAATGATAATTTTTATCATCCTTATTTTGAGCCTTATTCTTTGATGAATTGGTAGAATTTGCATTCTTGAAGCTTAGCCTTTGGTCTTTATTACTCAATGCTCCTAAATGGACCCGTTTGATCGGGGATGCTTTGTCAGGTGAGATAAATCCTTTCCTACAGATGCCTGACATTCTTCCTTCCCAGTTTTCTCGCACTCTTGAGGAAGATGTTGTTGATGTATTGGTGAAGGGTGTGTCATTTATCCAGAACTTCTTGGAGGCAGAGAAGATGACACTGCTTTTTGAGATCACCTAAAACATTTGCCCTCGTTGCTGCTAGTAGAGGAGATGTCTTGGTTGTTGACAATCTCTTCAAGAAGAGTGACAGTTAAAAGGGTAAATGTGAACCTATGGAGTAAAATTCTTTGCGTTTTAGAAGGATGTGGTTGAGTTGAATGAGAAGTCCATGCTTGCTAACTCCTTGCAAAGGATACAAATACCCAAAAACTCTCCTAATCTTGTTGTCAAAATTAATGAGCTAGAGAATGCTCTAGAGGTGGAGAAGAAGAAACTTCAAGAGGCTCTTGACACTGTAACTAAGGTGAACCGCATAGTGGAGGAGGGTCAGAAAACTATTTAACAAGAGGTCGAGGCTCATGTTGAGGCTCTAAAGGCATTTAAAATAGAGGTTTTCAGTTTTTGAGAGAAGTTCCATGATTCCCTCCAACAGAATATGCATGGCATTGATAATTCACTATGTGTGAGGTACTCAAGCCTTTAACATCAATTTCACCTCAAATTTCAGCTAAGTCTCAATTGCAAAGGAGTTTACAATGATTGAATGTTCATGGCATTAGGGTAGATGTTGAAAAAATTAGAGGATTGGAGTGCAAATGAGCTAGAAACTAGAATGGATAAGATCAACCACTATAAGATAAAGTTCTGCAAAAGTTGTATTGCACGTAATGGCGCGAGTTTTGTATGGTTTCACAACAGACCTGACACAAGACATGTCGTCTACTACGAGCTAGAAAATGTACTACATGGAGCTGATTCAAATGAAAGGAAAAGGAATATGTTGTGATTAGTGAGAAAAAACTAAGGAATGTCCACAAGGCCTATGATCCAATGATAAGACAAAACCCTAAAAGATAGAGGGTATAAAAAGAACCTCTCGGACAGAATGGAAAGAGATTCATAAGTTGGAAACTTAATAAATTACACTGAAAAAATCATATTGCCGAATAAGAAGAATATTGAACCATGAGAGCAGTGTTTCTTTCTTTCTCCCCCCATTGAAGAAGTACCGAGCACCCTGGTGTGACAAAACTCACCCCTTGCTAATTGAAAGATTGCAAGGAGTAGAGTGTATGGCATACTTAGGTTTACATTTTCTTTCCATTTGTGTTTAGAAATGTTGATTGTAAGAACTTGTGTTCATGTATTTCTTTTGCTCATCATTAGCTAAAACTCTTTATGTTGAGCAATGTGAAGTTTAATGAAAACTAGTATTTTATGTTAAGATGGTGTAGTTTGAAGTGATGCATTTTTCTATGTGAAATAATTTTGTATATTTTTTTCTTTGATTGATCACCTTTGAAATAGGTAAAAGTTGGTTAAGAATTGAGAGATTCATTAACTAACGGACTTTATAAGCAAATATGGTTGAAAATAGTTGGATAGACATATTCACTAGATTAGTCACTTTATAGACAAATGACTACAACCATAGGGAAAATCTTCATATGTAAAAAGACATGCTTTAATGTTATTAGGAGACCTCGAGAGTTGTTCCATTGACTTATTGTATATCAGATCTCATCATACACACATACACAAAATATGAACTTCAATAGATTGATCAGTTCCCATCAAGCATCTTACTATTGATTTAACTTCCTCATCGCCACTCATATTTTATTGTATTACAATCTGAATATGTGAAAACTCAATATTATTGCTTCCATTTTTCTCATGGTTATTCATAATATTTTAATTAAAGAGTATCTCTATGGGATATGGGATCGATACTCTTACTTTTACATCACTTACTACTATTTGACTATGTGTAGTTCCACATGATGATAATTCATACAACAAATTTTTGGCACCGCTGCCGGGGATTTTATTGACAACACTTTGATTCTTAAATTTTTTTGTAAAGAGTATATTAGATGTTTTGACTTTTTCTGTCTTCTAGTGACATGGTAAGTGTATGTGTGCATGCGCAAGTTGTTGACTCCAGTATAAAGAAGAGATCATGGGCCCGAGCGAACACTTATATTACTAAGGAGATTTCAAGCTATTGGTAACTTATCAGGAACTTATCCACCCACTTGTTTTGGTAACTTTTGAGGATACTTTGAAGAGCCAATTGAAGAACACTTTGAAGGCGTACTACTAGAAGAGGAATGATTTATAGCAAAAAAATAATATTATTGGTATTGCCAATGATAAAGCAAGAAACATAAGGGATTATGCTGTGTTTGATCCCAATTCCATAACTTCAGGAATTATAAGACTAGAGATCACAGTGGCAATTTGAATGCATTCCTACTATGTTTCAAATGTTGCAAGCAACAGGCTAATGTACAGGAGTTGCCAATGAAGATCCACATTTGCACTTAAGGAAATTCTTCAAAGTAGCTAGCAAACTCAAAATACCTAGAATTACTGATGATGCTTTCACATTCAGGTTGTTCCCATATTCTCTATGAGATAACTAAAACCATAACCTAAAATGCTAAAGTGGAAAAAATACAACAAACGATGGAGAACATGACAATAAGTTCTGATACGCCAATTGTCGAGTCAGCCAAGGTGGTAACTGATGCAAATGTTATAACATGTGTTTATTGTGGGGATCTCAGTTTTTTGCAGAATGTTCAACTAATCGTGTTTCTATGAACTTTGTGGGCAATAATAAATATAAAAACCCCTGCAACAACACTTACAAAGCTTATTTGAAAATTAATTTTGCACTTAGTTCAAGACCTATTGGAGCACTCCCAGCTCTACTGAAACACCAGCATCAACATCTGGAACTAAGAGTATTGAAACATACAAGGTCATTTCATTGAGAAGTGGTAAAGAGTATGAATAACCAAGCCAACAAGACACTAACCAACCAAGGAAGAAATTAGCATAATCTGATGTATCAGAAGAGCCACCAACACCTACAACAACTCCTTTGGCTGAAGAAAGATAAGAGAGACTACAAACTGAGCAACTCAATCAGACAACTTTTGGCATGATAACTTCAACTGCATAAACCAACTCTGATACGCCAAAAGTCAGCACAACACCCAGATTTGTGCAAGAGAGACCACCACTGTATTTTCCCCAAAGAATTAGAAAGGCTAAAGAAGAGAAACGGTTTGGAAAATTCATGGAGATCTTGAAATAAGGTCACATCCACATACCTATTATCGAAGTCATTCAACAAATGCCAAACTATTTTAAGTTTATGAAGGATGTGTTGAAAAAATAAAAAAGAGTTGCAGAGTTTGCCAATGTAGCTTTAACCAAGAATGTAGCCAATTTTTTTAGGGAAAACACCCTTCCGTAACCTTATGAATTGGAATTGAAACAACTTCTTGCACACTTACAATATGTCTACCTAGAGGTAAAAAAGAAGTTGCATGTTATCATTGCTACAAATCTTTCTGATGAGAATAAATGTCAACTTCTGACATTTTATAAGAAGCATAAGAAAACAATTGCTTGGAAAATATCTAACATCAAAGGGATTAGTCCTACACTTTGTATGCATAGAATAATTCTAGAAGAGGATACCAAGAATAGTATAGAGTGCCAAAGAAGGTTGAATCCCATCATGAAGGATGTAGTAAAGAAGGAGATCAACAAGTGGCTAGATGCATGTATTTTCTATTTCATTTCTGGTTGTGTGAGGGTGAGTCTTATTCAATGTGTTCCAAAGAGGAGTGGTATGATTGTGATTTATAATGAAAAATAAAGAGTTAATTCCTTCAAGAGAAGTCATTGGCTACAAAATATGTGTGTATGATTGGAATCTAAACAAGTTTACAAGGAAGGATCACTTCCATCTTCCATCTATTGACCAAATACTTGATATGGTGCTTGGAAAAAAGTTTTCTTGTTTTCTTGATAATTATTCTGACTATAATCAGATTGCAATAGCCCCTGAATACCAAGAGAAGACAACATCCACATGTCTCAATGGAACCTTTGCATTTAGAAGAATGTCTTTTAGTTTGTGCAATGCTCCTGCAATATTTCAAAGATGCATGAGGACTAATATATTTGGATTGATAATTATTGGAAAAAAGAACCTTTTTAATTAAAAATTGAAAAAATCAATAAATTGACATCATGTTTTTAATAATCAACTATTTAATAGTGTGAAAAAAATAAGTGGAATTATATGGCCCGAATAATTATAAAATATTTATAAATTTGTATAAGTTAATACAATCTCCTCCCTTTACATATCATGCATCGAGACATTGTCCATTTAAATCTCACATTTTCCTTTAAAATCCCCCTCTTAAAATCTAAGTATTAGATCTTATTTTCATGTAGCAAGCAACATTGAAGTGACTATGTAACTTCCAGTAATGTTGTGGCTATATATTGGAAAAATATTATATAAGCAAATACATTATTGTGTGATGTGCGCATGTGAATGTGCGTACGTGCGCAGTCTAAAAATAAATTCTGCGATCTAAACAAAAGATTAGTAACTATACTTTTTTTTGAACAAATTAGTAACTATACATTAATATTACAATGATAAGTAACTTTAAACTCTAAACCAAAACAATGTTATGTGCAATATAGTTAAAAAATTAATACTATAAGTAACTATTTTATATAGCAAGGTTCCTAATCTATTCAAAGCTATATTTGTAGTTTAGTAGCTGTAATTCAAATTTCTTGTTGCTATCATAGTTTTTAGTTTCAATTGTCAAAAATAAATCTTGACAACAAATGTATTTTTTCCACAGATTGAAAATTTGCTGAAATATTTAAGTCAATAAAAAAAATCAGCGTGTGAAAAGTAGTCTTCATCTAATTAAGAAGCCTTTACCATTTTTCTGCTTTCTTTTTCTTTTATCTTCCTCTTTCAAACACATGTAATTACTGCAGCTAAAATCGATACTTCTTGCCCTCCTTTTAGTTGTGGTAGTTTCAAAAAACATAACTTATCCATTTTCAAATCTAAACACCCAAGAAAAGTTTTGTGGACATCAAAAGTCAAGGTTGATTGCCAACATGAAAACTTGACTTTGGTTATAAAGTCCCAAAAGTTTATCATCCTTGAGATAAATCAATCTTCTTAACTCATAACTATTGCGGGAGCAGATTTTTATTCTCCTGATATTATTCCCGCTTATACCTTAAAATATATGGATATAAAAGTAGATATAAATTTCTTTGACTACACACTCAAGGACATGTATTATACTCTACTTTCAGAGTGTGATCAACATCCATTCTTTTATCCTTTTAATTTAAAAATGTATCAAGAAATTTCTCAAGTAACTTATTGCATCAAATATAGCAAATATCAAAATTCATATTTAGTGATAAGTAATCGAGTTTAAGATTACATTGTTATTGACTGCTAGGAAAAAAATATTTTTGGAATCAACACTTCAATCACCAACAACGATAATATTGCAGATCAAGGATTTGAGGATTAGTGGAGGAGTGCAGGACAAGAAATGTACAATCAATGCATTCCATCGGGTGAGAGATGTGAATACAAAACTTCAAAAAATGTAATTGTTTGTATTTTTGTCAAGAAATCTATGGCATCATCAGCTCTAGTAGCACCAACTTCAAATGGTATTATTTCTTTACTCAATTTTCATTATATTTTTCAATTAAACTAATTATACAAATTCATAAGTTGTTTTGATTTTTTTGAATTTTTCATCATTATTGCAATCAGGAAGTTTATGGAGAATTAAACTATATGTTATACAGTTACCACTTACTTTTTTTAAAAAGTATTTTGTATTAAAGTGCCAAAATGCACAGGTTTATGTTTGTATTAAAGTATTTTTTTATCATTTGATGTTTCTATTTAGGCATACTAGAATATGGTCGTGAAGTGGTAATGAAGCACCTTGATAAACATTGATAATGTAGAGATCAACAATTTAAAAATAAAATTATTGTCCTGGTTAAAGTAGTTCATCCACATCTTGTCTTGTTAAATGAAGGCACCCCACTCGAAAGTCAAGAAGCTTTAATCATCTAAGAATTTGTTCCCAATGGAACTTTGGATGATCACCTTCATGGTTACAAAGTAACACCTAGAAAACTTCCTTTGCCTTTTAGGATGAGAATTGATGCGGAGATGGCAAGTGCATTGAAGCATCTCCGTGCTTCTAAAGTTATCAATAGAGATAGTAAAACAACGAATATTCATCTAAATACATAATACCAAGTTATTGAAAATTAACAAAGAACTAAATAAATAAGGTTTTGTTGTCATCTTGGGATCCAAGCTATTAAAAATAAACAAAGAATTAAATAAGAGGAACTCCAACCGAAAGGGCACCCAGATTAATTGAATAGTCTAGCTCTTCTTTTTTTTTTTGTCAAAATAATGTAAAGTAGTACTTAAGCAAAAGAAAGCACTCATATTTCAATAATTTAAGGGGAGAAACTATTTATAAGTCTTTGGCATGCAGTAGAATATAAACTATATCTTTAATTCTTTTAAAGTAAAAGTATCCTATTAATTGAGAAAAAACTTCACATTTGCCGCCACTAATATATTTCTGTACTAAGTAATAATTTACAATAAGATTATATAAGCAAATAAATTATTGTGAGTGCGAGAGCACTTGCGTCTATTTGTATGTGTCTACGTGCGCACATGTGTGTGTCTATGTACGCGCGTGGGCGTACTTAGAATTCAAATATACGTGTATAAGTATAACAAACTAAAAGACACATGTAATAAAAGAAATAAAAAAGAGAGATTGGATATATTTTTTAAACATATATTGTTACATTTGATTAAGTAGCATGTGTGCATTTTAATTTTGGAGGTGAAAGTGTTAAAAAATATAGTTGGAAAGATGAAACTAATAGTTGGTATATTAAAAATGTGGAAGACCACGAAAGTGTGCATACATCTTAAAGTTTAATATCATATTAAGAATGTATATGCAAAGTCTTGCAAGTGATAAAGGATATGAAAATCCAATATATTTGGATTAATAATTACTGGAAGAAAAAAACCTTATTAATTAGAATAAAAAATTAATAAATTGACATAACATTTTTAATTATCAACTATTTAATCGTGTGGCTTCACACCGGAGACGGTATTTTTTTCAGTTTCCTCGTGCTATAAGGTTCTATGCAATTGTTCAAATTCGTTTGGTCCGGCGAATCGATTCGATCATGTCTATTCCGATATTTGGAAAGTGGAAGTTCCTCTTAAAGTGAAAGCGTTTGCTTGGAGATGTTTTATTAACAAAATTCCAACTAGAGATTCGCTTTTCATTAGAGGTATTCTTAATTCTTCTTCAAATCTTTCTTGTGGTTTTTGTGATGAAGTGGGAGAATCTTCGTCCCATTCTTTATTGTCTTGTCGTTATGTCGTAATCGTTTGGAAGGAAATGGCCGAGTGGATAGGATTGATATATCATATCTCCTTTGATTTCAAGGAAAACTTTAATTTTTGGTGGTCCTATTGCTTTTTTAATCAAGTTAGACGAGGAAAGGCGGGTGTCGTTTAGTTGGCAATTGTTTGGAGTCTTTGGTTATGTAGGAATGATATAATTTTAACAACTCCTCTTGGAATGTGAGGGATGTGGTTTGGGGGTGCAAAGCCCTTGTTTGGAGATGGTCGTATATCGGGAAAATTACTCATCCTAATTGTAACTTTTATGAGTTTAGCAATAACCCATTGTATTACTTAAGTTAGGTTGCAATCGGAATGTAATTTTCTTTTTCGGTTCTTTTGCTCTTTTGTAACCGAGTTTATAGAACTTTTGTTCTTTATTAATACATCTTGCTTACAAAAAAACTATTTAATCGTGTAAATAAAACTGGAATTGTGTGGCTCCGATAATTATAAAAATATTGTGTAAATTTGTGTAACCTTTTATAAGTTAATACAATCATCTTCATCCTTTATCTATCATGCATCTAGACATTGTCCATTTAAATCCCACATTTTTCTTTCAAATCCTCCTCTATAAGTCCATATTTTATATCTTATTTTTCATGCAGTAAGCAACATTGAAGTGACTGTGTAATTTCCAAATAATATTGTGGCTATATATTGGGAAAATATTATATAAGCAAATACATTATTGTATGAGTGGGTGCTTGTGCGTGCGCAGTCTGTAGAACAAATCCTGTAAAAAAAACTTAGGATCTAGACAAAGGATTAGTAGCAATACACTAATATGAATGTAGAAGTAGACATACATTTATTTGACTACACATTCAAGGACGTGAAGCACCTTAATATACAATGATACAATAAAGATAAAAAATTTCAAAATGGAATAATTGTCCTCGCTAAAGTAGTACATCCACATTTTGTCTTGCTATATGGAAACACCACATTCGAAAGCCAATCACCTATGAATTTATTCTCAATAGAACTTTGGTTGATCACCTTCATGGTAACAAAGCAATGCTTGGAAAAATTCCTTGGCCTAATAGGATGAGGATTGCTGTGGAGACGTCAAGTGCATTGAAGTATCTCCATGCTTCTAAAGTTATCCATAGATATATTAAAACAACATATATTCTTCTAAATGCAGAGTACCATGTGAAAGTAGCCGATTTTTTACTCTCACGCCTTATACAATCTGATCATAGTTGAATTTCAACAAATCCACAAGGGACTCTGGGTTATCTAGATCCCGAGTACCATAAAACTCATCAAGTTACTTGTAAAAATGATGTCTACTATTTTAGGGTTGTGTTGATTGAGTTCATAACATCTTTGCCTCCTTTTGATGCCACGAAAAAAGAGAATGCAGTTGATGATTCAGTGTTTGAAACGACTATGAAAAGAATTTCAAATCAAACTTTTGATGGTATTCTGGATTCAGGGGCGAAGCTATAGCCCAGCGAGCCCGGGCACGCGCCCGGGCTCAACCCCTCATTTCGTTGTATACTCTCAACCTAATAGTTGATTTTTTAGACAACACTAGGGGCAAAATTAATAATTTTTATACAAATTTAAGGGCAAAATTACTAAAAACAGGGTGTAAAATTTTTGGACAAAATTAAGGGTAAAATTTTTAGACAAAATTAAGGGTAAAATTAGTATAAACAGGATATAAAATTAGTAAAAACAATGTATAAATTTTTTTGCCCAGGCTCCGTAAAATTTCTTGCTCCGCCACTGTCTGGATTGTAATCTCGACTTTGATTGAGATTCCATGGTAAGGAATATGATTAATGGTGTTGGTGAGTTTTCATATTAGTGTCTCCAAAGCTCTGAGGATATGAGACCAACAACGGAAGAGGTGTTCCAACGTTTATAATTACTTAAGGGTGGGAATGATATCTAATCTGAAGTAGCTGGAAGCTCTAGCTCAAATAATGAGAAAATTAGGTCGATCAATAATGACATATTAATGATTGAGAAATGATTTGATAACTCATACCTTATAGACTTTCTTTGATCTTGTGGCTCCAATTTTTTTACTATAAAAGGTTGATAATGTCAAAGGTTAAAACATGCAATGACACTACTATTCTGGCATGATGGTTTCGACATGGCACAGTCATTCCATTAACATCAAAGAGTAAGGAAAAGAAGGGAATCGATTTAGAGGGGACGAAAATATAAAATAATGAAATTTATATATTGAGATGGTCATAAAGCCATTATTGTGACAAGAGAGGAAGAAGAAAAAGTTACTTCGATCCAAATTTGTTTGATTCTCAAGGGGAGCATATGATATGAGGGGAAAAGATATGACATTGGTTTCTCGTTTGGGTTTGTGGTGGCCGGAGATAGCGAGACGTGAAAGTTCAAATGTGCTTCATTTCAAGATCATGGAAACTAAAGATGAAGGAGAGAAAGAACTCATACGGAGACTAGGGTTTTGAAAGGGAGAATAAGAGTGTTGAAAAGACAGTGTTGCTAGCACTCCTCTTAATAAAAACTCCTCTTATTACAAAATATTTATTTGCTTTTGATATCTTTATAGAAAATAATTATTTTTATTTTATTTACGTGAAGAATGACAAGATATTATTGCAAATATTTTTTTCTATAACTTATCATTATTAAATGAGTCATGCTAAAAAATTTTTTCTAAATGAGTCATGCTAAGTATTTTTTTCTATAACTTATCATGATTAAAAATTTTAAATAAAGAAAATTATATCTTCAATGCATTGAATAGATACAATACTCTTTAAAAAAATTAATTATTTCTATTTTCAATGTACTTATTACACATATTTTTTAAAAACTTATCTTTTAAATCTCTTAAAGAATGTCTAACTTACGTTTTTAATCTCTTAACTAGTGTCTCGTGTGTACTCGTTAGTATTTCCCACAATATTTGCATTTCCCGTATATATTATGGAAAATTTTAACGAATGCGTCTGGAGCACTGGTTAAGAGATTAAAAAGGTAAGTTATACATATATGTATAATCAATGCATTGAAAACAAAAATAATTAACTTTCTAAAAAATATTGTGTCTATCCAATGTATTGAAGATATCATCATAGTTTTATTTAGAATTCTTAACCACTACCCGAAAACATTTCTTAGCATGACCCAGAGTCCATATTTACCGTGCGGAACAATATATATTATTCTCGTAAATTTGATAAAATGTTACACATTAAAAAAATAAAAATATGAAGATAATAAAAATTAAATAACAATTAGAGAAATGAAAAAATATTAAAGAAAAATGAATATAGAAAATATTAGATAAAATTAGATTAGAAGATATAATATAAATTTAAAACTGATAGAGAAATAAATTTAATGTAGGTTAAATAAAAATTTAATGTAGGATGTACAGAAATGAAAAAGCTTATAGGAAAGATGACAGTAATACGGATAGGCACATACAAATTTATAGTAATACCATAGATAGTATAGTTCACAGGATGTGAAGGAAACCTAATCTTAGATGGAGGGTTGCTCTTTACCTTCAATGATTCGGTCTTGGATTGATTTGTTTAGGTAACTTTTGTTGGACCCTTTGGGTCGCATTGTATGAGACTGGTTTTTTTTAAAAATATTATAACTTTTTATTCTTCCAAAAAAATTATTAATTTTTTATATGTATAAATATTTGTAAATGACATTTAAGAATGAACGAGTAACGGATAAAATGAAAAAAAGTAAAAAAAAAATATATATATATATATATATATATATATATATATATATATATATATATATATATATATATATATATATATATATATATATATATATATATATATATAATTGATAGATAAAATAATAAAAAAAATTAAAAAAAAGTTTAAAAAAAATAAGAGAAGAGAAATAACAAAATAAATTAAAAATAACAATATAAATATTAAAATAACTAATTTACCCATAAAAAATTAATTTAAATTATTTACTAATAAATATATACAATCATATATAAATTAACATTATTAAATTAGTAGTATATATGTAGGAAAGAAAATATATAATATAAATAGGACAAAGTTAAACTGTGATTTTTTTAATGCATGGTTATATTAACTATGATTTATCGTCTGTTCTGTGGAGATGACCCGCAGAGACGTCATTTCATTTTTCAATTGTGAGATGTCCATCACACTTGATGATGTATCATGTCTCCTACATGTTTTGATCACGAGAAAAATTTTAAACTATTACAAAACCAGTAGACCTAAGACACTAAACATAATGATGACTTATTTAGGAGCTAACTTGAAAAAAGTCCAATAGGAGATAGATGACACCAGAGGATATCATGCTTGATTTTCATTCCTGGAGGATCTCTATGAAAACCAACTGGCTTCAATTGTGGATGTTAATGGTAACGTCCATATTTGTAGACAAAAGTGCGACATATATTGACGTTATCTACCTTTGATACTTTATTAACTTGAAGAGGATTTACGAGTAAGACATATGTCGACGTCTATTATTGAATGTCTTTGGATGTCCTTTTGTAAAAATCATACGGTTTAGATCAGATTTCGGATTAATTTTCAAAACCAAACCAACCAACAAGTATATATTTTATGCTTATTTATTTTTTATTAGTATGATATCTTGTGTTAATTTATTAGTCGACGATACTTATTTTTTTAATATTATTTTTTAGTTTAGTTAAATCTATTTATTTTTATCATTTCATTTGTTTCAACCATAATCAGTCATTCTTATTTTGTAATATTAATTTTTAATATATATTATATGTTATATATTATATCAAGTCTATTATTTATTAACATTTTTATAATCTTAATCAATAATAAAATTTGTAATTAATTGGATATTCAAAAATTGATCCAAAACGCATGAAATTGAATCGAATTAGATCGGATTTTTTAATTAATCATCCAAAACCAGACTGCGAATAAATTTATCTTTGAATCAGATAAATTTTTACCTGAAAATTGATCCAAACCGAACCGCGAAAACCCCTAATACCTAGAAACACATTGTTGTTGCTCCTGCCACTCTCATCCGCATGAATGTTAATTGGATATTTATGGAATACTATGATCATTTGATCCCAAAGAATGCATCATGTAAGCTCCTCGTCCATGAAGTATGATATATTGCTACACATAAAGATTTTTTAGAATGTCACATCTTTACATGACACCAAACGCAGAAGGAGATCCCTCGAGTTCAACTCATCAAGAGATCTTAGAACAGGAGTAGGCAAAGGCAAATCATGTTGTTGGTGTCTTGCCATTATGTCATTGTATTGAAGCTATTCGAAGAAAGGCCATAACTATGGGCAGATTTGAGAAATGTCTTGTCAATATGTCATTGTATTGAAGTTATTCGAAGAAAGGCCATAACTATGGGCAAATTTGAGAAATGCACCTCATATGGCCACTCTACAAGTCATGCACAGTAGTTATCTTTTACTTTGTATTTTGATATTAACATTTTGACATTTTTGTATTATGGTTTGTTATATTTTATGATATGAACTTTAATGTATGGTTTATCAACATTCTTTATCAAATATATTTGACTTTATTAATGAATAACAAATATATATGATTTATTGTGGAATTGATTTATAAATGACTCATAACATACGATTTACTTTAAAAAATGTCAAATTTCTTCTAATTTGTTGTCTAAGAGTATAAAATATTATCATGAAGTCCGAAACTTTTTTCCTATTGGTACGGAAACAGTGTAAACAAGCTTAATCCGGAGATCAAAATCCATACTTTCTTCTGGCAAAAATGAAATGTCACTCTGATGAAATGATACACTGATGAAATGATTTGATGTATAATATGCGCGTCCAAATTTTGTGCTTTTCGGATTTCTATTTGGTGTGTAATCACTAATATGAGTGTCACTGTCACTACAAAGTCATTATCATATTATCATATGCTATTGGAATCTGTAGTAATTGCAAATGCAGCGGTAGTAAAGAATAAATGAGATGGGGTTGGAGTTGTTCGATCTTCGTGTTTTCAATGATTTGGGTCTATTCATCTCAACATATCCTACTACAGGATCCTTTCCAAGATCAGCCTCCAATCATCTAAGCACAAAATCTATAGTTAAGATGATTTCAGGATTGACTCTTATCCTTGAGAACAAGGTTGTTTATAAGAGGGTGGCATTATAGGACACCTAGACACTTAGCATATTCTAAAAGGCTGTAGAATAAGTGAAATAAGAGTTCGATAGGATATTCCCTGATTTTAGGAAATTTCTGGGATAAAAGAGAGAAGTATGATGAGTAACGCATTCAAAAATATTGTTTGACTTTGTTAGGAGAGTTACTCTCTGGTTTATGAGCAATTCAGCTCTGGTTTAGGTGTTCTTGAAACTCTAGTTTAGTTTTCTATTTCCTCCACCATTGTAAAAGCTTTATACTCAACCATTTGCCATTAATAATACACTTCTGTTACCTGTAAATTTTGGTTTCCGTGAATTCTGGTTTCTATCCCTATAACTGTCGATAACTATTTTAAGAGGAAAATTAAATAAAGATGTAAAACAACATCAATACTATATTTTATAAGGTTATTTGGATTTTTTTTTTTCCTTCATCTTTGGATGCATGTAAAGACTAATTTGATTACACAGCTTAGAGAATGAATAGTAGGACTCCTATTTTAAAAGGAAGAGAAAAAATTGTCTATTAAAATCCTGCTTCCTTTGAAGGGAAACATTAAGAACAATAATACTGCATCTAAATTTAGTCCTTATTGCAAACATAAATAACTGGACGGTAAACCATGTACATCTGGGCTACATTCAACTGAACACCTTCAGAGTGATGAATTCAAACCTCGTAGATTAACGGAGCCAGAAAGAACGGTCCTTTTTCTCTCTTTCACTAATGTCCTATAAATAACCCTACACAATTTTAAAAATTCAACTTTTAATATGAATCTGAATTTCCTGTGCTTTCGAACAGGACAGCAAGAAACATTAGGTATGTTAGAAAACTTTAGGCAACAAAGGGTTTAGTAGAAAGTAATATTCTTATGAGTGTATCAAACAATGAACCTACCTCGAGCCTTCGAGCCACATCTCGGTAACGAGAGTCTCACCAGGGTAGACATGTAAGAGAAAACGGCCAGTTATGCTTTTTATCCTGTCGGAATCTCCTTTGCATATACTTTTGATGATTGCCCTAACAGCAAATCCTAATGTGCATAACCCATGCAATATTGGCTTCGAGAATCTTTGGCAATTGATTATAAACATTAGATTAGTCGTACAATGCAAATCCATATAATAAAAAACAATCCCAAAAACAATAGTCACAAACTGGTGGTTCTATATCTTAAAATGCCAAATTACCATTGTGTCTATGTATTTAATTTGTATGACCAATCCTCTTTACTTCAAACAAAGACCTCATGGCTTATAGGGAAAATTCTCATTCACTCAATTCAACAAGCACTCCAGTAATTCAAATGAAGAAAATGGATTTACAATCTAATTGAAGTTTCAAGTATTGAATAATATGACGGCATTAAGAAGACAGGATGAAAGTACTAACCCTGCAACCTTTGCAAACTGGGGATCTGAATGCAGAGGATTGTAATCACCGGATAGCCTGTAGAGCAATGCCTGCAAAACAGAAGAGACATTCAGAATCTGTACAGAAATCTAAAACGAAGCATATCAAAAAATTTCAGCCAAATTTATGCCTAAAAGATATAATAATGTACATAAACATTAGACTATCAACTAAACCAAAGTTGTAAAGCATTTGAGATAATGCAAAGACACAAAATTTCAGGTAATAGGTATGATTTCATGAAACAAATTTGTTACGAGAGGGTCATAGAGCAAAGCCAAATGCAAGGGACTCTATAGCCCATGTAATAGGCATGATTTCATCTCTTAGATCAAAATTTGTTGCAAAGAGAGCAGTAGACCCAAAGGCAAGGAAATGGGGGAATGAAAAAAAAAATGTTGCGAATGAACAAGGCAGCTTATTTTAAACATAATTAAATAGCTGTAACATACCTGAGATGGATGCGTACGATCTTCAAGCACTGAAAAAGGTTTACTTTCAGGAATTTTTACAGCTGAGGTCTGGTTTGAAGGGTAATTTGAGTAGGAAAATGGTTTAGATGACTTCGAAAAGCCACCAGCACCACGTAGATAGACTGTTGATCTGCAAGAAACTTACTATTGGAGTGTGAGTGTAACAAAACATTAAAAGGAATGTTTTTGGTGTTACCTGTTCATGCATAATAAATCGCCAGATTCTTTCTCATAACTTTTTGTTTCAATCTCCAATATTGCTGCTTTGCCTGAAATTTAAGCAACATCACATCTTTAAGAATAGAATAAGAAGATAAGAAGAAAAAGGAATTAAAAAATTGACACGTATATGAGATATATATATTTTAAAGATGTTAAAGTGAAACTGTACAACAAACGCATGCACAACAGATCATTAAGTAAAAACTGTTTTAGCAATTCAACCTTTGTCATGCAATCCAGCGAGACTGACTTTATTTTGTATCTGTAACAATAAAATATATGAGCCTTTATATGAAGATTAAGAGAAGATGATTAGATACTATCCTGATAACTATTTTGAATATCATAATTGTAAAGGTCGGGTGTGGAATGGGGAGATATTTTGGGGTTGAAGAAATCCGTGCTCAAAAAGATTTGATGCAAATTAGATAGATATTAAATTTAGGGGACGTGCTAACTTGTGCTCTAAGAGCACATGTTAAGAATTCCACAAATAGTAATTATGTCTTGAAAAGCAATTTTTAATTTTTTAAGAAATAAAATGTACAATTTAATACAAAGTTCCTATCTTTAGTACACCAACAAGTGCCCTAAAGCACATATTAGCATTTCCATAAATTTAATTACACAAAATTTGATATTTATCACTACTTGCATCATACCATTTTACCCTCACTATTTTAATTAAAAACAAATATCAACAGCCCATTCTTCTCAAGTAAATATGGTTTTATTTCTCATTATAAGTCATTAGAATGTAAATGTGATGTAGTGAAGAAAAGGCAACTATTTCACGTATGCACAAAAAGTAAATTTTCTTATGAATTTCATTTGAAATTTTGTATATTGAGCTAAAATTGGAACAAGAAATCATTAGTTAACAATTCAATTCAAGTGTCCAGTATGCCAAATACTAATGAGAAACCTTACATGACAGCTGGAAGGAAATGGTTTGTACAGCTCAATGTATTGTTGTCCATGCAGCAGAAGGCGTGGATCATACCTGTCATACAAAAAGTTCCACTTGGGATTAAACATCAGAATAGACAGAAAAGAAAGATCAACAATACAATATGACAGAAAATGGAAAATGGAACTTAGGCATTACACATTCATCCATAAATTAAATACACGAAGTACAAGCACAAACATATGGAGAATAGTGAGCAGCACTCACTGCAAGCCCGGGAGATCAAAACCATTGGGCAATGATTCCATTGTAAGTAAAGCAGCAAATGTAGGCAAGACCTAAAGAGCAGAAAATGATGCATAAGTCACAGATATTTACCCACAATTGTGTATAAAAAAAGGCCTGCCTAAACAGAAATGGATTATAGCAATATTTTGTCATAAGTTAAGGTTGAACATGACTAAGTTACATTACGCATTCATCAAGAATACCTTAAAAGAAGCAAAACCCTAACAAACGTCTGACCATTAAAGAAACTAGACATGCATTTTATGTTACATGAGAATAAATGTATTAAAGTAATCATTTTACTAATCACAGTTTGAAAACAAACAATACCTTGATAGCCTTCTGACCATCTTCATGGTAAACATATTTAAGCTCGTCTTCATCGACAGCATCCGAAGCACATGCCCCTATGCCTAAGGCATAAAGTGCTGCATCTCTGTTGAGCATGAAATTCAAACACAATTACTCATACATTTTCTTTTCCCTGAAGCTCATTTCAATAACCATTTTTCTTTATCATTTGAAAGTTTGAGTTAACGAAGGCCTTACCTTTCTGTATAAGAGTAGGTACTCTGCAGTCCATTCCATGGGAGCATAACAAAAACATAAGTTCAGAATTCAATTATTTAATTTAGACTCTGTGTGGCTAAACAGTTTAATTTGGCGCATATGCTTTATAAGTGCTTATGTACAAGTTATTTATATATAATAGGTTAAAATAAAGCTATGAAGCACATACATCTTAAAGAGTAGGTGTGTCGCATTGTCTGACACTTGTATGACACTCATACACTATGTGTCGAAATAATCAGACAAGTGCCGAAAAAGTCAGAGAAATGTCTCTCAAATATAGATTTCTTTCTTTGTTTCGACACTCTTTGAATCAGTGTCGGACATCCGTATCACACTCATACACCACGTGTCGTACAATTCAGACAAATTTTAAAAAAAAATAGTTTTCAACATACTTAATATATCTTTTGGACATGTACAACACTAAGTGGGTCGGCTACATGGATCAACTTTCGTTACAATGTTTTATCAAGGACCATGCTTCTATCTTTTGAGCATGTATTGAAACAATATTATCAACAAAAATTAAAGATATTATTTTGATTAGAATATTTTTTTAACTATTTAATAATAGATAGATAGATGAAACCTAAAATACTACTGTATATGTAGTGTTGTCAAGTGTCTTATGTTTTTGATATTATTGGTGTCAGAGGGTCCATGTCGTGTCCCTGTGACTGTGTCGGAGTCCGAACTTCATACAAATAAAGTCAAAATGTTTTCAATTTCATATAAAATCATAAGCTATTTTCATAAGCTAAACAATCTTACAAGCGGTTATGCCATTGATAAAATCCAAAAAGCCAATTCAAAACACAAAGGCAAAGGCACCGCTATTTTAAGAGATTCTGTTGTTTTTTACTATTGTTTTGAGTACGACATTTCTACAAACACTTTGTGTACAAAAATCTAAAAACAAGATAAAAGAAAAGCGAATTGAATAAGAATAAGGAAAAGGAGAGAAATACATCAGGGAACTTATGAGAAATTGCGAGTGAAGGATCGAACTCCGATTGAACCGCCATGAAACCTGGAAGATCGATCAAACAAATCAAACACAGAACAGAGTCAAAATCAATTAGGGTTGTGTTTGGATTGAGAGAAAATAAAGATGCAAGGTTGTTGTTGCGTGTTTTATTTGCTTACCCTTGCAGAGAAAATTAAGATTAAGCTTCTCCCAGTTCTGGAAATGAACACAAAAAAGTTTATCTTATTTTTGTTTTTTTGTTATAATCAATTTTTATATATATAAAAAAATCTTGATGATATAGTAATAAAATATATTTTTAATGATGTAATGATAAAATATTACGGTCTTGTTTAATGAGAAAGTGATAGTTACTATGCACTTTTGAATATGATCGTCATACATTGTACTTGGACATTGTCCAAAAATATTTTGTCAGTAAAACATTTAGTATTTTCTTTAAAAAAAAAAACATTTGCTCGTAGTATTTATTATGGGGAAATAGATAAAATTAAATTGTAAGTAATTAAAAATTATACTAAAATAATAAAATTTAGTAAAAAAAATTGCGCCTACACACGTTGGATTATTACGAGGAGAAAACATTTACATTGGATCATTCATTTAAAAGTTAAAAGACTCACCAAAACAAATGAGAGAAATAACACATATTCACCCAAAATCATAAAGTGATAGGTGTATAGATCATCTCAATCATAAAGTGTTCAACTTCCACTTTTTTAATTAATGTGGGACTTAGAACTCATTTGTTTCTCAACACAACTCACATTTGTTTCTCAACAATCTTTTTCTTTAAGTGTGAGTTCATACATTATGTTCATGATCAAGCGAAAACTGTTATGCTCCTCCTCAAACACAAGTTCTTCATCCACATGATTGTACCGTCGTTGTGAGACATTATAACCATATCATAAGAACCGCAACGAGACATGTCACATGCCGCCAGACCACCATGTTAAAAGGACTTTCCACTCAAGAAGTCAATTCTTTACTAGAACCAGACTCTAGTATCACTGTTGTTAGGGTTGTTCATGGTTCGGTTCTGTCAGAAAATTGAACCGAACTGAACTGAACCATTATATAAAGGTATCTGAACTGTACCGAACCGTTTTAATTTTTTTAGAACCGAACTGAACCAAAAGTTTTGGTTTGTCATAACGGTTCGAAATTTCGAACCGTACCAAACCACTAGAAAATAAATTTTCTAAACCGAACCATTTACTTAAGAACCGAACCATTATACTTAATTATGAATTTTTTTAATAAGAAATCTACTTAAATTTATTTTTAACATTTTTTAAATAGTGCAGAGTATATATATTTGGAGAAAAGGTACTTAATTAACTTTAATCTCATTTCAATAACATGATGATTACCTTGAAAGAAAGAAATGGAACATAACCACATAGTGAAAAAAGTAATACTGATTAACAATTTCAATAACATATACTCTGCATTTTTTTTATCACGCAGAGTTATAATAATTCTGCCAAACTCAGCGTGAATGTTCGTATGCATATACTCTGCGGTGGCATTCATATTGTGTTGTTTCTTAACAATTTTGATAATTATGGGTTTGATGATTTGGAATCTCCACCAATTTGGTGGTTTAGGGTTCTTCCCCAATTTGAGGATTTAAGATTCTTCACCATTTTTCAGTTGTTCTTCAAAGTTTCCATGGTTATTAGAAGTTAGAATTTTGAAACTAAAGTTTTAACGGTTCGGAATTAAATTCAAAGTGGTTAATTGTTTATCGGTTCGGTTCTAGAACCATTAATAAAATATAAGTTCGGTTCACTAACCATTAATAATGGTTCAGTTAATTTAACTTCAGTTCGATTCAGTTCGACAGTTCGGTTCGGTTCGGCGGTTTTTTTGAACAATCCTAACTGTTATTGAGAAAATAACAAATAAACAAATACCTAAGCAAGCGGAAGAAAAAAAAGTAAAAGATTCAAAATAAAAATTAAAACTCACAAGAAAGGAGTTTTATCTAAGCCTCAGTTGAGGGCTCGTCTAAGCCAAAGTGATAATTTTTTTCGAATACAAGATGACAAAAATTAAAAGCATGAGATGTATGTAGATAGTCAAATATCAATTCATGATCTTCGAGTAAATCTTAGAATTCTTCAATCTTTAATTAGGCAATTAGGCATGACTCTCTGATTTCTCCAGGCCATACCACAATATCATCAAATTTTGTAGTGGAGTCTCTTTAATTTGATTTTGCAAAAATGTATTTTATTTTTTTAAATTTTGAACATAATAAAATTTATTTGGTAGTCTAACTTTAGAAAATTATTATTTTTTAAATATTTTTTATTTAAGAGTTTTAAAAATTATAAAACTAAAATAGATTTTAGTAGTTTTGTGTTTTAGTTTTTTGAAAATTAAAAGAGGAAAAAAACAAGAAAAAATAGTATACTTTTTATTAATGGCAATTTTGTAATATTATACAACTTTAAAATAATTATTAAAAGTTGGATTATCAAAAAAATATTATATTTATTTTTTCAAAAAACAAATTATCACGTTCACCTTACACTTTCAACACAAATTTCAAAAACATTTTCATATTCTACATCACTAAGGTTCTTGATCGTTGTTGTAAGCATTTGCACAAATAAAGAGAAAGATTGATTAATCGATGGTCGTCAACAAGAAGGAATGAAGCACTTTGGTTGCAAACCCAGAAAGGCTGATCTTGGTATTTCGAGATAGCAAAAAGGTTAGGGATCTCTAATGAGATTTTTCTTATTGTCATAACATCCGCAATCTCCAACATTGACGTTTCCATGATATTGATTGATGGCAGTAGCTTTTCTGACATTTTGTACTCGCATCTCTTCGAGAAGATGAGATTGAGAAGGAAAAAATATTTCTCTTAAGGAATTTTACTATTGTCTTGCCATCAACTTTGGGTGTTGCAATTGATTCAGTCCATTTGGATACATAGTTTAACGCCATTAAAATGTAAGTATTGGTGTATGAAAGAGAAAATTGTCTTATAAAATTGATTCCCCAATAATAAAATACTTCTACCTCGAGCGTGTTTTGTAGCGGAATTTCATTTCTTTTTGAAATCCCTTCGGGCCTTTGACAACTTTTTATGTTCATGTGAATCTTTAAACAGAGAGGGCCAATAATAGTATCATTGGATAGTTTTAGTTGCATTTATTTATTTGCTACAATACCTATGTACGGTGAATTGTGACAATCAAATAATATACTTTAAACTTCTTCTCTAGTTACACGTCTTCTCAACAACTGGAATGCCCTTATTTTGAAGAGATATGAATCGTCCCAGACATATTGAGTGGCATCTATTAGAATTTATTTCTTTTATTCCAATTGAGATATGACCAGATCACTCCAACAACCTTGTAATTTGTAATGTCTGCAAACTGTGGTCTCTCTTGTACCATGAATAATTATTCATCGGAAATTCTCCTAGCAACTCATTTTATTGTTTAGTCACCTCTTCATTTACCAGTCTAGATAGATGGCCCACTAAGATATTTTCTGATCCCTTTTTGTCTCTAATTTTTACTCCAAACTTTTGAAGTAAGAGCATCCATCTTATTAATCTTGGTTTAGAATTAGGTTTTTTCATTAAATATTTTATAGTTGCATGATCAGTGTATATAATGATCTTGGAACTAATAAAATAAGACCTAAAATTTTCCAATGCATATATTGTCGCAGACAATTCTTTTTCAATAGTAGCATAATTGAATTGAGTGTCATTCAATTTTTACCTTGCATAATGTATAGCATAGAAAACTCTAGTATTTATTTGTCATGGTACTTCACATATTGCGTAATCACTAGTATCATACATTAGTTCAAATTCTAATGTCCAATCTGGTGGAGTGATTATGGGAACAATTACTATTTTTTTCTTTAAAATTATTAGAAGCAAGTAAACAAGATTCATAAAATTGAAAGGACTTGTTTTTGTTAAGCAAGTTGCTTAAAGATTGTACAATTTTTTATAAATCCTTTATGAATCTCCCATAGGATCCAGATGGCCAAGGAAGGTTTTAATTCCTTCGAAATTTGTTGTGGAGGTAGCAACTCGATCACTTCTACTTTAGCTTTGTCAACTTCTATTCCCCTGGATGAAATCTTATGTCTAAGAACAATACCTTCAGTCACCATAAAGTGACATTTTTCTCAATTTAGAATCAAATTGGTCTTGATACATCTTTTCAATATAATATACAGGTTGTTTAGGCATGTAACAAATGATGTACTAAATCCAAAGAAGTCATCCACGAAGACTTATATGCTTTTCTCGATTAAATCTTAGAAGATTGCCCACATAATAAAAAGGAAAGAAGGGGCAAGGTTGGAGGTCATGATCGTCTCCTATGCATCTATTAAACAGTCATTTATGATTTTGGATCCTCTCCTTCATTTTTCTCTCATTCTCTTTCCTAACTATCTTCTCTCTCTAAATTTCATTATCTCTCTTAATTTTATTTTTTAGTTAAGAAAGAGAAAGTGAAATTAAGAGACAGATAAAGAATTAAGTGAAGGAATGAGAAAAAATTAAAGAAAATTATTCATATATGTCACTCATAACTATCAATATTATAATTCAATTTTTTTTAAATCTTAAAGCATGCAAAATGGATACCACAATCAATCTATATCTTAAATATTAATTGTAAACTATCGATAATAATAATCCAAAGTATATATTGAGTTTAATGTAGCCAGAAATGGATTAAGAAAAAATGTGATAAAATAAAAAACTCAAACTCTCGTATTGTCGTTGTTTCATATTTCTTCTTCTAAACTAATAACAAACTCGTGCATACGCATGGGTTCTGGTCTATTACGCGCAATTATTTACATAATATATTTATTTTAAATAGAAAATTAAAAAATTAAAAAAAATATTTAAATCAATATTTTTTTTTTGCATATAAATATATTTAGATCAATAATAGATGTTTTCCCGTAAATCATTTTTGGATAAAAAATATTTTATCATAAATATCATTTCTTGGATATAAAAATATTTAGATTAATAATAGATTTTTATCCGTATACAAATATTATTTTTGTTTAGGTACCATTTACAAAAATATTTGAATCAATAGTAAATTTTCATATATAAAAATATTTAGATCAATAATAGATTTTTTCCGTATACCATTTTTTAATCAAAAATATTTGGATCATAAAAACCATTATTCGTATATAAAAAAAAATATATATATATATATATATATATATATATATATATATATATATATATATATATCAATAATAAATTTTTTATAGTATACAAATATTATTTTTGTTTAGGTATCATTTACAAAAATAACTGGATCAATTGTAAATTGTTGTATATAAAAATATTTAGATCAATAATAGTTTTTTTTTCCGTATACCTTTTTTGAATAAAAAAATTTTGGGTCATAAATACCATTTTTTATATATAAAAATATTAAATCATTAATAAATTTTTCTCATATACAAATATTATTTATGTTTAGAATCGTTTACATAAAAATATTTAGATCAATAATAATTTTTTTCCCATATACTTTTTTTGAATAAATTTTTTTTGGATCATAAATACCATTTTTCATATGTAAAAATATTTATATCAATAATAGATTTTTTCCCGTATACAAATATTATTTTTGTTTAGGTATCATTTACAAAAATATCTGAATAAATAGAATTTGACTATAAATAATAGTAGTATGTTACAATTAAGTAATACACTTTTTTTCCTTAGATATATATTATTTTTCTATTTACATTGATAACATATATTTGTGAAATGACATCAATAACAAATAATTTTTCTAATATTTAATTGTGCAAACATTATTTTAATTGTATAAACTTCATTAATGACATATATTAATATAATAATATTTTGAATCATATAAATTAAAGTTAATGATAAGTGACACACATTTTTGTATTTTATCCAATGACACATCTTTTCAACTATATTTTTAAATTCATTTTAATTGAAATAACTTTTTAAAAAGTAAAATTATTATTATTTTCTTCAAAAATATTGTATCTTAAAATAAAAATTATTTCAAATTATATTTCTTCATTATTAATATTCAATTACTAAAGTTAATTTTTAAATGTAAATTAACAATCATTTAAAATGATCATAATAATCTTTTTATAAAAAAATAATTTATTGGAATATTTTGATTAATAATTTATTAGAAATAATAATAAAGTAATAAAAAGTGAAAAAGTGTAAAGTGAAAATTGAAAAATGAGTTTGAAATTGAAAAGTGAGTTGGAAAAAATCAACAAAAGATATTTTTTTCTCCTAAATTATTAATTTAAATTAAAATAATAAAAAAATATTTTTGTGATTTTCATAACTAACAACTTTTCTTATATTATAGATATATGTTAGGCCAAAAGATAGCAAATTCTCTTTATAAATTTGTGAAGAATTTTCCCGACTCCCCTCAAAATTATACATGATACACCCACAAGTGATGTAATATGACAAAAATACCCTTTTAATAAAAAAAGTTAAATTGTTATAAATTTTTAAATCTTTAAATTGTTTTACTTTTATTACTTGGAGAGTTTGTTGTGGATTTTACCAAAATTTCTATCTATAGGAAATACATCACCTACAAAATTTTCAACGGATTTTGGAATAAATGTTTATGTATTTTTACCAGATTTTCAAAAATTGTTGTAGAATGTTATGCATTTTTACCGTATTTAATAATATATATAGTAGAGGTGTCATCAATTTTAAAAACAAATACTTATATTTGGCAATTTTTTGATTTTTACCTGTTGGATTTGTTGTGGATAGTATTATTATTTCTGCAAAAAATACATTATCTTTTTTTTATCGGATTTTCAAAAAATCAGTATCTAAGTTTATACATTTTTACCATATTTTTTATTTAAAAAATTGTTAAACACATACTAGATTTAAAATAAAAAATTGGTGTTTGACATTTTTTATAATTTCATAATTATTTGATTTTTTGTATGCAAATGGTAGAAAAAATTTCCCAACAAATACATACCTGCGACTTTTTCTGTTGATTTTTTAATAGATGAATTTTAAGCAATTTTTAAAATACCGATACCTATTTCTACACATTTTTAGCACATTTTTTAAATAAAAAAAAAATCTAGAAAAGACATACCAATTTTTTATTATCACTATTTAACTTTTCTTATTTGAGTATAAAATTTTTAAAAGATTTTTAGAAAGGTAAAAAATTAGAGAGGTATTTTTGATATTAAATTATGAGAGAATGTCAAATATAACTTTAGAAGTGTGTAGATTTTTTCAAACTAAGAGACTTGCTAGGCATATTATGTTCTGGTAACAGTGATTTTAACAGGCGTAAAAATTGCTCGTATAAAATAAAGGTATAAAATTTATAACGATAAGAAATATTTATGAATTATTGATTAAAAAATGGTGATAAATAAGGTAAACCACAACTTATATGCATCAGAATACCATTGTTTGTTTTTCTTTAATTAATGTTTCCTCATAAATCTTTAGAACGTGTGTACCCTGCCATATCCTTTTTTTTAAATATTTTTTATTATTAAATTGTCCATCTTATACAAACATACATAATTTGTGTACTGGAAAATTCACTATAATTAACTAAACGCACCATGATAGATAAGGGATCATAATTAATTATTGTATGTTTATATATATTGAGTCATAAATTAATTAATTAAACAAAAAAATATGCATAATATTAATATATATATATATATATATATATATATATATATATATATATATATATATATATATATATATATATATAAATTTTTTTCCACAAATAGTTTAGTTTAAATAAAATTAAAATGTTTTTAGAATAATTGATCCCTGTAACTAAATGGAAGAAGAAAGATTTAAAATGCATCATTTGAAAAGGAGACAACTGTGACTCGCATCGGACTATAAGCCAATAGAGGGGAGATCACACTCCCTCGAATCACGTCATCTTCATCACTCCAAGGATCTGATAAGGTAATTTGTAATACTCCTAAACACTCCATTCTCGACATCGGGATAATTGTGCCATGAATTGACAGAAGATCAAACATTCCTAAAACAGATACAAATCTCCTATTAGGTTGTTGAAGCGTGACATCAGCCACCACTCCTGTTCCACTGAGGATGCGGATGGATCTCCCACGACTTCGAGCAAATTCAAATAGAATGCTTAATAGATCGACTCCAGCATCAATCTCAATTATGTGAGGAGTGAGTCCAATCGGCATGTTGCAACAGTCAACAACGAAGGACGATGCTTGATGACTATTTTTTGTGGTGGTAGTAGTACCTTATGTTTAGAAGAACAATTGCAATAAATAGGTGAAACTCTTGGGATGAAAAACAACGTCGCCGCAGGTGAAGTTCTTGGAATGAAAAACAACGTCGCAATAAATTACGTTGACCAAGGATACAATTTGTTTTATTATTTATATATATATTTACACCATCCACAGATTCACTTGCTCCAAAACCACTATCATTACTTCTCTTTTCATTACATTTACTTACTCTTTTTGACAATTATAACAATCCACCATCTCAAATAAATCAATTATATATATTATATATATATATATAAATATTTTTATAATGAGAGATGAGAGAAACAAATATCAACCATAGAATTAAGGGTTAAATATGTTTTTTTGGTCTCTATAAATATCTCAAAATTTGTTTTTGGTCCATACAAAAAAAAGAGACATGTTTTAGTCTCTGCAGTTAAACCAATTTATATTTTATTCAACGGTGATTTTTTTATATGAATATGCGATAAAGAGTTAACGAATGTGTCATGTTACTAAGTATGACACCTTAGTGTCATTTGATCTTGATATATATATATATATATATATATATATATATATATATATTCAACTACCCTAATGTCTCGTTGTAGTCTTTAAAAATATTTAAAATCTCTAAAATACCCTTCTTGTTGCCTTGGCAAAAAATGATGATATCATCTGCATAAAGAATAAGATATGGGAGCCACGTTCCCCTTATAGCCCGCATGGGCTTGATGATTCCTTGGTGCGCTGCTTTGGTTAAAGCGCGACTAAGAATATCTTTTGCAGTTTAAAATTGTTGGGAAAATAACAAACATAGAGAAAAAATCAGAACAAAATAAACAACACAAGATATTTACGTGGAAACTCTAAAAACGGAGAAAAATCACGGTCGTTATCAATAGGGAACCAGAGAATAACATTATTGGAGTTTGAAAGGAAACCAAACTTTTCTGAGAAATGTCGAAAGGTATGACACATATGTAGCATGAAACCAAAGGTCACAAAGCAATAAGTAGCTAAACATGATAAACCAGCCCAACCACCATAGGAGGTGGTGAAAAATCCCAACATAGCAGTAGAGCAAGAATGCACTCCATGGACTCAAGTCAAAGGAAATGGGAAAAAAATTAAAGCAAGTGTCAAATGCTAATAGCAACAGAAGTTATAAGGTAGAAGTATAATGTCGGAATGACTTAGAATCACTTAGGAATCGGAACGATCCTATAGTGGTCATTGACAAAGGTGCATGATAGTTATTAAAGTTATGGGCCTTTTGTATTACCTTCGCTTATGGGCTTTACCTTGTATATTGGGCCACACTCCAATCTTGTATATATATGGCCCATTGCTTGTAACTCTACACATGGAATAATAGTGTTTTCATTCAGTTTGCATTTCAAATTTCTATTTACCGCCAAATGGCTTTCTTCTTCATCACCAATGCTATTGCAGTATGGTACCAGTGAACAAACCCTAAATTCCCAAATTCATCTTCCGCATTCATCATCATTTTTCTTTCGTTTTCTCTTCATACTTCATCATGTCGTCTTCTTCTTCTGATGAAGAAAGACCTAAACTTACTGATCCTACACAAAAATCTGATGACCCAAGTCTCAATCCAAGAAATCCATATTACTTGTATCCTGTAGAAAACCCAGGTGCCACCATTGTTGCTCCTCCGTTGGATGACAACAATTATCATAATTGGAGCAAATCTATGCGGCGCGCGTTAACCTCCAAGAACAAAATCTCATTCATCAATGGTGCTCTTCCCAGACCCTCTTCATCAAACCCTGATTTCGAGCTTTGGGATCGCGCCAACAACATGGTTCTTGCCTGGATTAACCGCACTCTCTCCCCACTTATTGCCCAAAGCACCATCTGTTTCGATTCTGCATTCGATCTCTGGAGAGATCTCAGAGAAAGATTCACGAAAGGTAATCATTTTCGTTTCTCCGATCTTTTACGTGATTTACATTCAATTCAACAAGGGGATCGATCTCTTTCCACATACTTTACCGATCTAAAGATTCTTTGGGATGAACTCGAGTCTCTGCGTCCCATCCCATCTTGTTCATGTCAAACACCCTACACATGTGACTTAGCTAAGGCTGTGCGAAGCTACAAGGACATGGAGTATGTGACTTGCTTTATGAAAGGTCTCAATGACACCTATCATAACATTCACACTCAAATACTGCTTCTTGATCCTCTTCCCAATATAAGCAAGGTCTATTCTTTGATAGCATAGCAACAAACACCTTCATCATCTCTTACTTCCACCAATCCCACTATTCTTTCTACCAATTCCAACCCCAAACCCAAAGGCAAAACATATTCCAAAACCCCTATGTTATGCACTAATTGTAGCAAAACAAACCATACCATTGAAAACTGCTACTTTAAGCACGGTTTTCCTCCGGACTATCGTTCCAAGAACTCCAAGGATGCGGCTGATTCAAAATCTACCTCTTACATCATAAATCTTCCTGGATATTGGATTCTGGCGCATCCCATCATGTTTTCCTTCATTCAAAAAATTTCAACAATTCAATCTATTAGTCCTGTTAGCATACATTTACCTAATGGCACCTCTTTATTTGCACATTATTCTGGTTCCATTATATTTGATGATAAGTTCCAATTGCACAATGTTTTCTATATGCCAGCATTTACCTTCAGCCTCATATCCATATCTAGACTTTGCATTTCATCTCCCTACACAATCACCTTTTCACACACTTCCTGCTTCATTCAGGATGTGTCTATCAAGCAAATGATTGGACGGGTGACCCAGCATCATAATCTCTACATATTGGAAAAATTACCCATACAACATGCTCAATGTAACTACACTAGTCAAAAGGATCCTTTGAATTGTAACTACCCTTTATGGCACCATAGACTAGGCCACCCTTCTTTTGATGTTTTACACTCTATGTCTAAACAATTTCCTATTATCAAAATTTATAAAATCTCTGATTGTTCTACTTGTCATCTAGCTAAACAAACAAAATTACCTTTTCCTACAAGTACTTCCACTACTTCTAAATGTTTTGAACTTGTTCATATGGATATATATGGACCAATTTCCCATCCTTCTATGGATGGTTACCAATATTTTCTGATTGTTGTTGATGATTATTCTAGATATACATGGACTCTTCTCATGCATACTAAGGCTGAAACTAGATTGCATATTAGAAATTTCATAACATATTGTCAAAATAAATTTTCATGTACTATTAAAACTATAAGAAGTGATAATGGTACTGAGTTTATCATTCCCTCATACTATGCATCTCTAGGCATTATTCATCAAAGAAGTTGTGTGGAAACACCACAACAAAACTCCACAGTAGAAAGAAAACATAGACACCTTCTTAATGTCACTAGATCTCTTTTATTTCATGCTAATTTGCCTAAGTGTTTTTGCTCTTTTGCCTTATGTCATGCAACATACTTAATTAATAGACTGTGCAGTCCTATCTTACAACATACAACCCCCTTTCAATTGCTTTTTCAAACTGATCCTTCATATACAGATCTTAAGACTTTTGGCTGTTTGGTCTATGCCTCTTATCTTACCAGAAATAGGCACAAACTTGACCCTAGAGCCATCAAATGCTTGTTCCTAGGATTTCCTATAGGAATTAAAGGATACCTCTTGTTTGATTTACATAACAGATCCACCCTTATCTCAAGAAATTGTTCCTTCAATGAGGATGTTTTCCCTTACACACCTCACCCTAATCCTTCTTCTACCACTCCCTCACCCCTTGACACTCACACTTCTACTATCCCTTTTCTGTTTGACCACATCTCTCATAAACCTTTATTAACCCCTGACCCTGCCCACACACATCCTTCTGGTCATGCTTCTCCTGTACCTAACAATTCACCCAATATCACTCATGAAAACACTTCAGAAATCCTTCTCCCCACTAATTCTGATGATACCCTTTAACAGCCTATCCCTATCAATCTTGCCCCTCAGCCTGAACTGCCTAAAACTAGAACCTCTAACAGAATTAGGTCTGCACCAGCTCATTTAAAAGATTTTGATTGCAATGTTGTTTACTCTTCCACTTTATATGACATATCTAAATACATGTCATATTCTACTCTATCCCCTGCATTTTACTCTTATATATCTGCTATTACTACATCCTGTACACCAACCAATTATAAGCAAGCCATCCAACATCCACAATGGATTAAGGCTATGAATGATGAGATCTCAGCTTTGACATCCAACAATATTCGGCAACTCACTACTCTTCCATAAGGTAAGAAAGCTATTGGATGCAAATGGGTTTACAAGACAAAATTTCACTCAAATGGCACTATAGAAAGACACAAGGAAAGGTTAGTAGCACAAGGCTTCAACCAAGTCCAAGGTATAGATTTTTTTGAAACTTTTTCCCCTGTTGCTAAACTAACCACTGTAAGACTCATCCTCTCTCTTGCATCTTCATTAAATTTACACTTGTTTCAACTTGATGTTCATAATGCTTTTCTACATGGTAATTTGGATGAGGAAGTCTATATGTCTCTCCCTAAAGGCATGACTCCCTCTTATCCAAATCAATTATGTAAGCTACTCAAATCTATCTATGGCCTTAAGCAATCTAGTAGGCAATGGTTTGAGAAGCTTTCAACTGTTTTACTATGTAACAATTACACTCAATGCACTTCTGACCACTCTTTATTTATACATACTTCAAAACAGTTTTATACTTTCATTCTCATTTATGTTGATGACATCTTAATTGCAGGCAATAACTTAGATATCATCAATTCCACTAAACATACATTGCAACAACACTTTCACATCAAAGACTTGGGACACATGAAGTATTTCTTGGGACTTGAGCTGGCTCGCAATACTGAAGGCATCAATATATGCCAGAGAAAGTACACTCTGGATCTGCTGGACACTGCTGGATTGCTAAGCTGTAAGCCCTCCTCCACACCTATGGCTCGTGACACAAGACTCACCTCCACAGATGGCTCTCCATTACAAGATCCAAAGCCTTACAGGCGCTTGGTTGGTCAATTGATTTATCTACTCAACACAAGACCAGATATTTCATATGTTGTACAACAATTAAGTCAACATATGAACTCCCCAACCGACCTCCATTACTCTGCTGCTCTGCGTGTTCTTCGTTACCTTAAAGCCTCTCCTGCCCAAGGTCTTTTCTTTCCCAGCAAATCCATCATTCTACTCAAAGCTTTTTCAGACTCAGATTGGGCAACTTGTCCTGAAACACGAAAATCTGTCACCGGATACTGCATTTACCTTGGTGATTCTCTCATTTCTTAGAAATCCAAGAAACAGCCTATTGTCTCCCGAAGCTCCACTGAAGCGGAGTACCGTTCTATGGCCTCAACAGTTTGTGAATTACAATGGTTACACAACCTTCTAACTGAGTTACACATATCTTTCCTCAAACCAGCTATCCTCTACTGTGACAATGCATCCGCAATTCATATAGCCAATAACTCTTCCTTCCACGAACGTACTAAACACATCGATCTAGATTGCCACTTTGTCCGAGAAAAGTTACAACAACAATTGTTTCGTCTCCTTCCTGTTTCTTTCACCCAACAACTAGCTGATATTTTTACTAAACCTTTAGATCTTAAGTTGTTTTCAAACAACATTTCTAAAACTTGACTTATACTCCATATACCCCAAGTTTAAGGGGGAGCATTAGAGTTATGGGCCTTTTGTATTACCTTCGCTTATGGGCTTTACCTTGTATATTGGGCCACACTTCAATCTTGTATATATATGGCCCATTGCTTGTAACTCTACACATGGAATAATATTGTTTTCATTCAGTTTACATTTCAAATTTCTGTTTACCGCCAAATGGCTTTCTTCTTCATCACCAATGCTATTGCAATAATAGGGTCTTAGAATGTGAGGGGTTAAATAACTCAGGTAAATTCAGAGAGATAAGCTCCTGTCTCAACCAAATGAATACAAACTTGGTTATCTTAGTGGAAACTAGAGCTAAACAATCCAATGTTGTTTCCGTAAGGAGGAAATCAGGTTAAAGATGGTCTTTTATGGACAATCATTCTAAACATAATAATGGTAGAATTTGGCTTTTATGGGATGATTAAAAAATAAAGGTGACTTGTCTTTCAAGTACTGAAGAATTCATTCATTGTAGTATTTATGACCTCAAGGGGGATCTGAAAGTGTGGTGCACTGTTGTTATGCTTTCAATACCTTTGAGCAGAGGAAAAATTTGTGGAAAGACAGAGAGAAAATCCATCAAAAGACAATGGTTCCTCATGGGTGATTTCAATAATGTGCTTTAAGCTCTGAATAGGAATGATGGTAATTGTGTCAATGAAGTTGAATATAAAGACTTTGCTAGCATGAAGAAAAATTTTGAGCTCTTTGAGAAGGACAATTATGGTGATCATGTCAATCTACATTTAATAGAGTATGACGATGGGACCCATGTCAATCTACATTTAATACATCAATGAATCACCTTCTCAGCTAAGTGCAAAATACCACAACTTCTGCAATCTGTGTAACCTTACTTTATAACAATCATAGTAATAAAATTCTAGATAATACAAAGGGAACTTAAATAGTACTATTCTTCTTTTTTGGCTTGGAAAGAATGTGACCTCGAGTTGAGGTCATTTAGACTCGAACATGTTCATGATTCGACCGGAGCACAACATATATATTTGAAACACTCAACAATAAAATTACAAGTAGATAAGTTAACTACTTTTCATGATTCTAAAGCTGGAATGCCTTCAAAGGGGTCGTGTGTGTCGCCCACTTGCCCTACCACAGAGACGTGCATTCTTTGGAATAGGAAACTCATCTCTGATTGAGGTTGATGCGGTGTAAACACGCAAATAAAACTGTTGGCCAAGGTACTGTCGCGCCCAAAACTCAGTCCTCAAGTTCCACATTCCAACATTGTCGAGAGCAATATAAATAGCAGTCCATGAGTAAGGATATACCTTAACAAAATCCAAAATCAAATAATGTATTAGTCAGAAATAATCGGCATCAGTAACTAACAAACTGAATGTGTACCCACAAAGTCATAAATAGTATTAATTCTACTCTCAATTCTCACCTGAGTGGTGCAACGCGCGACTGCGTCTCGGAGATTGTAATTGTGTCTGCTAGAAGTTGTCCACTGTCCTCCATCCATACTACAGATAAACAAGTGTTCGATTTTAGAAATTCCAGACACAAATTATCAAGAAAGAGTAGCTATCAAAGAAAGAAACATAAGTATAAACATGAGGAGAAGTTAAATGTGTGGTGTACTCACCCAACCACAAAGAAAGAGTAGCCATCAAGATGATAGCTCTGAACGATGTTCTCGTTGTTTTGGAAGACAATCTCAACGAAAGATCTGTAATCAGCTTGCAAAACAGATGTATCGAGGTAAATGCCACCACCGGTGGGTCTATCAGATATGCTTCCAACACGAAAAACGCCAGAAATTTTGAAGTAGTCAGCGAGCTTAAGAGGAGTGTCTGGTGAAACATAAGATACACTGTTGATTGCGTATCTTTGCTTGCCGTTAACTTGACCAGGAGAACTAGACAGAATGATTGTCTTGGTCGTGTTTATGAGACCATAATGGTAGGATCCTTGTGGATTAGGCCTTGGTCCACTTGCTGTAAGGTTAGTCCTGAAAATGTGGATTGTAGCTTGAGTCACAAGAATCACTTCACACACTTTAAATAAAATACTATCTTAGTCAAACGATTTATCCTTAACCGAAGCTCATTAACCGTTAACGATACTTAATTATCATTCAAAGTAGCTTAAAATAAAGTACCTGATTGATCGAGCCTGGTTCAAAGACCAGTCAACTTGGATTGTCGGTCCACCAGGAGGTGGGCCTGATACCGGTCCTGCAGAGTTACTATAGCGAAGTACGCCGGTAGTGGTGAGGATCTTCGGCGAGAATCTTGTGGAAGCCACAATGTAGTAGTCTTGAGAAGGTTGATCAGCTGTTACTAGCACGGAATAGGATTGTCCGACATGAACATCGAGTGAGGAGTATGTAGTTTGAAGAGTGTGTGTCCCTTCAACTTCTACCAACTTCATTTTGTGATTCTGAATTCTGAAGTTAAGGGAATGTTGTAATCCCACATTTGATATTCTAAGCCTGTAGGTCTTTCCTGTTGTGTACAAATCATAGGACATTCAAACAAAATTATTATTATTTTATTTAATTAAATATTTATGTAGCTTATATAAAAAAGTAATAATTACATACCTTGTTCGACGTTGAAAGATAATCCGTTAGGGCCGCGACCATTGATGAGGATTCCATCGGGTATAGGAAGCTTCTTTCCATTATCAAGATGGGCTTTCAGAGTCTGCATATTATTAATACAAAGTTTACTTTGAGGGAAAAAATTCCATATAGTTATCAATTATCTACCCACATGGGAGAATTGAAGTTGAATTACATAATTATTATATGGATTTCTATAGAATATGTTCTTCATCTGGTTTAAATACCGAAATTGAAAGTTTATTTGATAAGATTAGAAAACTTATTAGTCAAAATTTAGTACTATGAATTTCTAATCAATAAAAAGTCCAAGTGCTTGATTGACTTATGTAAACATATACTAACTATAATTCACAGCTTAATTGGATATCCTACGTTCGAATTCAGCTATGAGAATGTAGTATTTCTCAAAAGAGAGTTTTTCCACTCATTGTGATCATTCCCGACTCAAGACAATTGTCACGTACATGACCGTCTTCGAGGACGTGCAGAGCAGACTATTGCACAGTGTCCAAAATTTGACAAATTTAGATTGTCACGTACATGGCCGTCTTTGAGGACGTGCAAAATAGACTACCGGCAGGGTCCAAATTTTGAGAAATTTAGGTTGCTACGTAGATGGCTGTCTTCGAGGACGTGTAAAGCGGACTACCATACCATGAAGGGCCCAAAATTTGACATGCTTAAGTTGTGACAAAGACCTCATAAAATATTTTTTCAAGCTAAACCAAGGTAAAATATAGTCCTTATTTGATTTGTCACACTTTAAATTCAAATTAGGGAGTATTACACATTCAGATAGTTAGGGGTTATTACCTAGTTATTCAAGTAGTTGAAAAACAAATGCAGCTGTATTTAGGTTAATAGTAGGAGTAATAAATATGAATGGTTATACAGCGTGAAAAAGTGTTAATCCCGCTGTATTGCATTGAAATTTGAAATGAATGAAGACACTGTCTCATCAGTGATCACCGCTTGCCAATTTCCCTATCCAAGAGGTAATACTACTAATTAAGATTATCGTGTCCATTTGTGGCACACAACTCAATAAAATATGAAAAAGACAAGTTAATTTTATTTCAATACACTTAAATAAGAAAATTAAAAGAGTTTGTTACCGTATGGTTGGACTTGTACCAATCACCAATAAGCACAGTGTAATCACCAGCTGGATCAGGAAAAGGAACTGGAATTCTTGGCCTACTCAGTATCCTAATACCTCCAAAACCACCAGCTGCTTTGTGAAATGCAAGAGATGGAAAATAGTAAAAGCTTCCAATTTGATCTTTCACTTGAAGTATGTAAGTAAAATTCCTCCCAGGCGGAATTGGACATGTTGTTCCAAATACACCGTCCTCAAATGAATTCCTTCTCTGCTGGATCCCATTCCTGCACCACAAACAAACAATCATTAATTAATAAAGTATTATATTTCTTTAATTTTAATTAATACTTTTAATTTTTTTTAAATACGTATTAATTTAGTTTTCACCTAATAATTTAAAATTTTCTAGTGCACGTGATTTGGAAGAAACCGAGATGGAGTAGGTGGTAAGTTATAATGGATTCCAGCAAGCAACAGCCAAGGAAATAGTAAAAGTACTAAATGGATGGGCCATACTATGATTGTAGCGTCTTAGTCCCGATTAAGACACCTCAGTTGTTAGTTGTACAAAGACATCTGATTATAGAGGCTAACATCTGATTGCAGAAGCGCATATTTGAACTCGTAACATTTTACTTATTTATCATAGTGAAATTCCGGTCGAAAGACTAGTATTAGAAAAGAAAAACTTTAATCTCTTTAATTCAATTTAGTTTGCTACATTTATTACTCCGACAATATGCTGTATTGGTTGCTTTCTTGCTACTTCATAATTATTGCTTCTAACAAACATCGTAACTGAATTCCATTAAGGATGTGTCGTTAACACACAACCATAATCATAATCATGTGCTTTTACCTTTTTAGAAAATAAAAAAAAAAAAAAATTTCATATATACAGAAAATAAAAAAAGTGTGCCAGATCTGGATCGGTGTCCAGTGACCACACATTTGAAACGGCACATGGGAAACTTCACTGTTGCTACTTTTCAAAATAGACAATTGTTTTTTGAATGCAACCGACATCAACATCAAACATACCCTTAACTCTGTCAACATTAATTAATCACATATGATATGTTTTGAGCTCCTAGTTAATGCTAGTATTAGTAATAATTAATTAAAAAATTGGGAGATTAAGAGAAAGATTTGTACCAGGAGAGGAGAAAGGGTTCATCTAAACTGTTGAAGACATTGATAATGAGGTTGTCGTTTGTAACAGAATGAATGTCTGGACCAGGGAATTGTCCATTGATCAATATACCCTGTAAAAAAACATCATAAAATTACAAACATATACATAAAACTTAATCTTAATAAATTGAAATGGTAGAATATAGGGAGAAAATATAAGTATGAAAAAAAGTGAATAAAGTTATGAGACACGAAACACACTCTTTGGCGAACTCCGAGTGGGTAAATGTCACCGTAAGTAACATTCCAGTTGAAGAATTTATATGGATCTTCAGCTGAAGTAATGTGGAAACTAGAAATAGCAACACATAGAAGAAGTGTTGCTGCTATCTCTAAGTTGAGCTTCATTTTTTGGGACTCTTTTGTTTCTCTAGGAGGCAATGTTTAGACTAAATACTAATTGTGGTAATTGGAGAGAGAGAAAGAGAGGTGGGGAAGGGAATGGGTGAGAAATGATTAGGGAGGTGCGGTGGGAGAAAAAGGTTAAAATAAAAGAGAGGGAAAATTGAAGGGAATTTTGTTTTGGAAGGAATAATAATGTTTTGGTTATAAGAAAAAGGGTTGAAATGAAATGGAGTGTCGGTGGTGGGAGTATATGATAATGGTACTTTTGTATTCCACATGGTTTTTCCATTTGGTGGTAAGTGGGGGGAAGTGTTTTTGTTTTTTTTTGCCACGGGCGAAGCACGGTGATATGCTCACACACATGTGACTTATTGTTTCAAATGACTTAACAAATGTCTCCAAGGCCACTTCTCAATGGATTTATTGATATTCTATTGATATTGCTACTACATTTTTTTAACAACCAAATGAATCTAATATCTACTTAAGATGTTTTTGGTGGTGTAAATACTGAACTCAAGTTTCAATTTGGAACATAATTCACTTTGTAATCGTTTTCAATTTAAAAAGAGAAGGTTAGTTAGAATTCTCTCTCTTTTCCATCTTCATCTTCAACTGTGTGCACCGATAATTGGTATCTAGAACTCCGATTTGATTCACATGGAAACACTAGTGTACGTGAGGCGCATGTGATTGATTTTTACTCATTTAATTCACAGTGAATTGAAGATCATAATCGGAACAGAATCACATTTCTTGATTCTGAGGAATTGGAAAACACGAGTTTTGGTGAGATCTAAGTGAATTTGCCCAAGAACTAAGATGAATGGCAGAAACGGTAGCTTGAACACAAAGCTTTCAGTATTTGATGGAAAGAACTGGAATCGGTGGATGATTCAGATGCGTGTGTTGTTTGGTGCTCAAGATGTTCTTAATCTCGTCAATGACAGTTACACGCTGGTTGCAACAACTGAAACGCAAAGAAACGCGCAAAGAGAAATTAGGAAGAAGGACTAGAAGGCATTGTTCTATATCCATTAGTGTGTAGATACAAATGTGTTTGAGAAGATCGTCGATTCAACGACGGCGAAGACTGCGTGGAACACACTGATACGGTGCTACGGCGGTGTTGCATCAACACAAGCTTCATAATCATTATATGCACCAATCTAATATGCATTGATCCAAACAATACATTCAAAAATGTATGTAATATGGCCAAGACAATAACGAGTTTTGTTACTGATTACAAACTTGAAAAGACAAGATTTTGATTATATAATGTTTTAAACTTGAGATTACCGCATAATAAAAGCTAAAAAGAAGATGTTGCTAAACATCTCAAAACATATATATCAACTTGTCATTCCCCAATTTTGACCTTAAGATCCCACTTCATTTTCATCATTCATTTCATATAAATTCATTCATGCGCTGTTTGCTAACCCAAAATATACAAAAATGTGTTTGCCTATTGCTTGTCTTACATGGTAGGTGATCGATTAAAGGACTCAGGCAAATCAGGGTTTTGTGATCTCCAAAAGGACACAAGTTTCTCATGTGCTCAAGTGATTCCCATCATTAATGTTCAAGCTCAAGAATGATTCAGTTCAATATCAACAACTTTCAAATTCATTTGGTACACCAATTAGGATTTTGACCTGATTCTCTAAGGAAGTTGACTTATAGTCAAAGCATGGTTTTTGGTTCAAAACATGATTCAAGGATCACAAATACTTCATCATAACCCACTCATATCATCCATTTGGCTAGAAGATCTTGATTCAATTTATAATTGAAGAATTGTAATTCTATTGACAAAAGTCAACTATGCAAAATATACCTTTGACTTTTGGGAATTCAGGTCAACTATGGACTTTTGAGGTAAAGGGTCATAAAAACATGTTTGATGGAACAATTTAATCAATAAAATTCAAGAATTTGAGGTTACTTGCAAAAGGGGCAAAAGTGAAAAAGTTGGAAAATTCACTAAGTCCACAAAATTACATGTTCAAATACTCAACTTTGGAAGCTCGTAACATCTTAACCAAGTCACCATTTTTCATGCTCCAAAGATCATATTAAAGAGCAAATTCCATGCAACAACTTTGTCCTTGAGGGAGAATTCTCAAAAGATGCATAAATTTTGAGTTATGAGACCATGAAATTGGGTCTCAATTACCAACACTTAGTGAAATTTTCAAGACAGATTTAATCCTTAAAAGTTCTTGACTTTGAGGCTATTTTCAACAATGATCCCTTGTGAATTCAGAGAAACACCAAACACCAAAGTTTTAGAGGATGTTTTGGGCTTTCCAAAAAGTACAAGAACTCATCCATAGCATGTGTGAGCTAGAAGATTCTAATTTAAGAAAAAGACACCATGGAAGATGTTCTTACGGTGATTTTCATGTTCTAAACCAAGTCCAAACCAAAGAAATACCTCTACAAATCTCTTTTTCAGCCTACATTGTCTCTAAATCACACCATAATCTAATCTTTACACAAATATTTCATGCATTACACAAGTGTTAGAAATATTGTCCAAGTAACATACCACTTATGGATCAAATTGCAAAAAGTCTCATATCTAAATACATAAAGCATTCAGTTTTCCATCAAATCTTGATTTAAGCATGGTGATTAAGATCTTAAGCTTTCAAATACTCCACCAAGGTTCTGCTTACACTCTACCAGAAGTATGGCCAAAGATTGCCAAGGATTTGAGCACCATGGATTTTCATGAAACTCAACATTGAATCACTTGAACAAAGGGACCAAAATCTCTAAACTTTATCTTCTTCACCAAGATGACTTGCAAACCACTTCAGATTAATTTAATATTCATTTTGCAACCTCTATAAATAGAGAAGTCAGTCTTAGGACTCAACACACCAGAATTTGCACAAGAACTCCATTGTTGCAAGCTCTCTAGCCATATCTTCGAAAATTCCATCTCCATACAATTTCTTTGCAAATTAATCATTCAAACACATCCCATATAGCATATAGACACTTATGTATGCATCAAAAACTCACTGGAACACTTTAATCAACATCTCTCATACCCATTTGCTAATCACTGCAACTCGAGTTGGCTAGAGGAATTGAGGCATTTTCAATCCAAAGTAGGCATTGCAAAAGCTTCTTGGGAGTTCACTAAAGCTATCGAAATCATCACAAACACCTCTAGAAGTGCTCTAATCCAACTTTCGATCTTCACTTTAGAGGTAAGTTTCTCTAACTTCAAACTCCATGTTTAGGGAACCATTTTGAGTAAAGCTCCATTCTATCTTGTTCAGCATGATGTGAAGATCATTAACCATCAACTGGTTGTTATTTATTGTTGTTATACACCATTTAATTTTGTTGTGAAAAATTAAGGTTTATAGTGTTTCCTGAGAAATTCTTGAACCACAGTTGAAATTAATTGATGTTTGATACATGTCTGGATTCGTCTTGAAAAATGGAGCAAATTTCATGTCTACAATTTTGCATTTGGTTGAGAATTGAATAAATTCTTATTTCAAAATATTTGAAAGTCCAAGGTTGAAGATGAAGTTCATCATTTGAACTTCTGGGCTTGATTTAAAATATATTTAGTGATTTGCGTTTTAATAAACTGATGTATGACCACCCCAGTGGTAGAATGCGTGCTTATTGTTATCTTGTTGCCTTGAGCGCATGGGTTCAAACCCCCCTCAGACCCTTTTTTGCGTTATATTTGATTTTAAGGCAATTATCACTTGTTTTGATATTTGTTGGACTGAAGCTACCTTGTGGTCATCACAAGCGTGTGGCCTGATGGTATAGCTTTTGGCTTGTAGAGTGAAGGGCATGGGATCAACACCCTTTGGCTACCAAGTTATATATTTATCACTATTTTTCTTTTCTTTTTTTCACAACTTCACATATTTATTTAGCATAGAAAAATTAATCATTTTGACTTGATTTGTTTATATACCTTATTTATGTGATATATTTTTAGACTATATTTTTTTGAAGCAATTGGGAATATATTACTATCAAAAACCATTAATACACAAGGTGATCTATAGATCCAACCCCCAAACAACCAAAAACTATAACATCAGTTGCGCAATGTAACTCCTAATCTTCCTATATTACTAGCCTCTATAAACTATACCATCGATTATACTCTGTACAATATCTATAGTACTATTGTGATTAAAAACTATATCGTTTCCTTTAATCCATATGCCATATAAAGTCTTTGTGAAAGAAATCTTCATGATACTAGCTTTCCAACCTTTCTTTGAAACAACCTACAAGATCCAATGCATTTCCTCAGGCCAAGGCAGAGGTTGATGATTATTCTTAAGCCATATCAAGACCTGGTTCCATATGGTAGCAGTAAACCTGCACTCAAAGAACAAGTGAGGGATACTTTCCTCAGTAGTATGGCAGAAGCTACAAACACTATTAGAGATCATATTGAATCTAAGAAGTCTATCTTTAGTGGCCAATTTGCCATGGCAAATCAACCAAGTTGTGAGCTTGGCTCGAGGCCTGGCAACATTTCGTTGAAACAAAAATCTCCACTCCACAGGATTATTGCCAACACACATAGCATCATACAAGGCCTTCATTCTAAACTTTCTTTGGGTCAGAAACCTATTCCAAAACTATTGATATTGTTGTACCACATCCTTCAGTTCCATAATTTTCTTTATTATCCAGGAGCTACTTTGAACTATCCTTGCCTCCATAAAATTGTGCCCTTTTAAGTAGTACATGTGAATCCATTTGGCCCACAAATTATCAGTTTTCCTACACAAATTCCATAAGCACTTGATCATAGTTATCTTATTCCACATAGTCAAGTTGATTACCCCTTGACCACCCTGGCTTTTTAGGCTGCAGACATTCCTCCAGGCCACAAGACTCTTCTTGCTAGCATCAGTATTCCTTGTCCAGACAAAGTATCTAAACATTCTATCAATTCTGGTTATAACAAATCGTGGAAGGGGCGGGCATTGCATCCAATATTGGGTGATGTCCAAGACAATACTCTTCACAAGCATGATTCTACCAGAGTAACTCAACAACTTTGCAGTCTAGTGCTTCATCCTCTGCATGATCCTGTCAATCAATGGCATGTAGTGATTAATATTTAATCTCTTACTAGTAATAGGCACCCCTAAGTATCTCATAGGCAGGTGATCCTCATCAAAACCAGTAGTCTGCACCATTAAGTCATTGGTTCCTCTGTCCATTCCACCACAAAAAGACTCTACACTTCGGAGGATTAATCACTAAACCTGTGGACTCAGAAAAGGTCTTAACAGTCCTCAGCAACATTTAAACAAAAACGGTATCACCTTTACAAAAAAGTAAAATATCATCAGCAAAGGTGAGGTTGGTGATACCAGCTTTCTCACACTTTGAGTGATAGTTGAAATCAGGATTTTAGACTATATTTTAAAATCCCAATTTTTTTTTTATTATTTGATCATATTTTGATTAAATCAAAAATAGTACTTTTTTACATCTTTTAAAGTCCCTTTTATCAAATATTTTGATTTATCCTTTACCAAATAAATTAATCAAACTTGTAGGATTCTATTAGGGTTAAGTTTAGCCTCTTTTGAGGAAGATGACATGACCTCCATTAGTTCTCACTTAAGGTTTAGTTTGTTTCCATGTGAATGAACTTTATACATATCCAAAACCCTAACTCGTGAACCTTTGATGTTTTACCTTGACTCTTGATGCAACCCCTTGTTCACACTAACTTGTTCATCATTTGCCATGATTATACTTTTGTTATTTACTTAATCCATATACATACGATATACCTTTGTTATATGTTATTATCTTTGTATATACATTTTTGACTAATCCCGCATACATGAGATGTTCATTCATTTGATCATTACATCATACTCATACATACATGATATGATTGATCTTGAGGTATGTCATCCTTTTTATTCATAAGCTTTTATACTTGAGTTTATTTGTATACATTAGTATCTTAACTCACTTTGATTACATTCATGATACACATAACATGTCTCATCCATCACTTGAGATGCTTATCCTTAATACTTGCTTGAGATGTTTGATTCCTCATTATTGCTAAAATCCACAGGATTGAGATGATATTTACTAAATTTGTCAAGGTACTCACTCTCTCTCTCTCTCTCTCTTCCTTCTCTTTTACTTTGTGCTTTATATTCTTAAAGCTTAACACTCTCCCCCTCCTGTTTTAAAACTGATTTTGAATTATTAAAGCTCAACCATTTTTAAATCAAACCTTTTTATGTATTGTTAAAGCTCAACATTTTTAAAACTCTTTCAAAATCATGCTTTGTATTGTTAAAGCTTAGCATGTCACCCCTACCTTGTATTGTTAAAGCTTGGCTCCTTTTAAAAGCTATTGTGTATCGTTAAAGCTCAACACCCAAAAAGATTTTTGCCACTTTGCCTCTTTTATTTTCCTTTTAAGGGGAACTATAAATGCTCTGACTTCCCTATTGCAGTTAAGGAGTATGTAGGCACAAGATGTGATGTCTTGCCGAGCACACTTTTAATAAAATTCTTTTCTCACCACCCCACTCTATTTCACAAACAGCAATTATAAAAACAAAACAATAATATATATTTTTCAAAGAGGTTCCTGTAGAGTAATACAGATGTGAGGGGTGCTAATACCTTCCCTTTGCATAACCAACCCCCGAATCTAAGATCTCTGTTTATTTTATTAGTTTTGATTTAAAAACTTCTCTGAGTTTTATTTATCTCTTTTTCTCATTTCCTTTGGAAACAATAAAGCGCGGTGGCGAATTTTACTAAAATATGAGTTGGGTCAATCCAATGATCTCGATCTCAATTTTTCACCACTACACAACCAACATAATGTGTGACTTCAACAGAGCACTTCATCGATTGGAGCAATAATCTCATAAGTCATTTTTTTATCCTACAACAACATGAAAAAAATATATAAAACAAGATCCAATTTCCAAATTTAAAGAAAACAATAGTGAAAGAAAGATTTAAAAGATGAAGATTAAAGTTATAGCATAAAAAGAAAAAAGAATACTCGTTTACCAACTAAGATAGTGCATGAAAGACCTCCTTAAACACAACATTTACTCAAACATGATGCATTCTCCTTGTTGTGTATTAAGCTTTTCAAATAATCTTGCCCATCCCTCTTGAAATTGCTACATCCAATTGGTCATGACTAAAAACAGGAGTAGGCAAATACAATCTTACACTATCAAGCGACTGACCTTAGGATTTATATATTGTCATAGGTATGAGACAGTGATAAAAAATTGTCTCCAAACAACTTAAATTGTCATGGTGATTCAGAAGGGAACATAAACATTCAGGAAATATAAATTATGATTTAAAATATAAAATAAAGTTCCGTAGGTACATCTACGAAACACTCTGTTTTTAACACGTTCCGTAGATATATCTACAAAAGATTTCATGAACTGAATTAATTTAAATTTTTCCTACGTTCACTATGTTTTTTATGCTTCCGTAGATGCATCTCAGGAAAAAAACCAAATTTTTTAAAAAAAAAGTGCTTCCTAATGTGTATCTACGGAAGCAGATGACACAATTGGAATTTCACCAGGTGGATAAGAGTATCAAAGGGTGTAATGAGATATTGCCTAAAGTATCTAAAAAGAAAAAAATTAGTAAGATAAATATTAAACTTACATCATATAAGAAAATGTGTGCTTGTTTTGAAATTTCAACTGGTGACAACGATTGATTAACAATTTCAAGCGGTGACGGCGGTGTTGTTTTAATGGTTAGGTTAGGGTTCTCTCGTAGCAGCAGCAAATCAACCTAAAGTAATTAAACATTTTCTTTCATTTTTATCTGGACTTCAAGTTAACGTGAGTTGGTGACTTGTGGTAAGTGGGCTGAGTAAGAAAATTGAAGTGATTGGTTGGGTTGGGCCAGCCAATATCAATTTCTTTTTGTTAAAATAAATATAATTTTTAATTTATTAATTAGTTAGTTTTATAATTTCATCATTTTATATCATTTTTATTATTGAAAAAAATAGTCGGGCTACCCGCAACCCAGTTGAACAAGTCCGAATAAACACCAGGCTTTAAACGGGTCGAGTTAAAAGGCCCTTATAATAATCGGGCCATAATTTTTTATTCAAGCCCTTTATTTTGGCGGGCTTTTCGGCCTAATCCGGCAGGCTCGATCCGTTTTGCCAAATCTATGCGGTACTGAAGCAGGGGCAGAGCGATAACTAGTAGCACCCACCCCACCTCTATCTATGTAATTAAAAATCGAGTTTTTTTTTTGCACCCACCCAAAATTAAATTGATTTTTTATTTGATTTAGGGCGGAAACGGACCGACCGATTCTAAATTTTTTTGCCTTACCTAAACTTAATTACTACTAGTAATTAAATTGCAAACATGCACCACATCGTCCTCACGTGTCATCAAGTATGAGAACATACTATTTCAATATTTTCCACATGCTGGAAAAACGCATATGTCCAAATTATTTACATGAAGAGGTTTGTCAGGAGATATTCGGTGAGTAGAGATCCACTCCATTTTCTAAAAAGAAATGGAGGGTCTATTACTATAGTTTTATGTGTATATTACACGGATTTCTAAAACATGTAACATATATTTATTATTTAGGGTTAAATATGTTTTTGATCCCTCTAAATATACTTTAGTCCCTCTAAATATTTTCTTCAAAGAATGGTCCTCTTAAAAATTTTAATTTTAACTTTTGGTCCCTCATGGCAAAATCGTAGCTAAAATGGTATCTATATTCGTCGCTAAATAAAAAACCGTCGCTAAAACCGCCGCTAAAACCGTCGCTAATTTGTAAAAACCGTCGCTAAATTGCAAGAGGGACCAAAAGTTAAAATTAAAATTTTTAGGAGGACCATTCTTTGAAGAAAATGCTTAAAGGGACTAAAGTTGAAAACCGGTATATTTAGAGGGACCAAAAATTTATTTAACCCTATTATTTATTTACTTTTATGCACTCAAAACTATAGTAATGGACTTCCATTTCTTTTTAGGAAATGGAGTGGATCTCTACTTATATTCGGTAGACAAAAGGCAATTGGAATTCGATTATTACTCATTAGTCATCAGTGAAAAATAATTTTTTACCACAATGTTCCATTTTTATAACTCAATATCCAAATTACTCCATTTTTTAACATTTCAAATATATTTTAATCCTAGTGTTGTCAATATTATCAGCGCACTATGGATATTTTAATAACTGTAAAATATTCGTGGCGCCAATCCAATAACATTGAAGACTGGAATATGAAAAAAAAAGTTTAAAATTGAAATAATTTGCAATTAATATGAAAAGTGAAGTAATTTGAATAATGAATTAAGAAAATAGGGTACTGTTATAAAAAATAAAATAAAAAAACTCAAAAAAATAAGCATACATGTAACAATGTTCCCGTGATATTCGCTGTCAGTGTCTTATCATTCATAGTCTTAGTGCTAGACACCCCCAAAGTATTTTTTATGTAAACTGTTTCTTCTCTAATCACATTCACGTTAATTTTTCCAAAAACAGCATGACAACCTTGAACTGCATAAAGTGAAAGTAAGTTTGAATTTGATATTTTAATAATACCTTTATTTCAAATTATACCAAGGATAGATGCAAAAGCCAAAATTCTATAAAAAAAAAAAAATTAAGTCACAAATCACTACTAAAACCCCCACTACAATATATTACTACGCATCATAATTAATAAAACATTTAAACATATTCCCAGACATAGTTATGAAACATTTAAAATTCATTCACAACCTATAAACGTATTTTTTTCAACAATAAAACATGGGAGTAAAATTGTAAAAAAAGTAAAATACATAAGAGTAAATTAAGGTTGATATAAACCTAAAGACTTGATATAAATGACATGTTTTTGCTTTAAAGTGACTCTACCACAATTATTAAGTCCCTTTATGACTTCTCAACCTCCTCTCTTAATAATAGAACCTATCAATTTTATATTTAGATATTTAGATGAAATCATCTAAGTTTATTTTTTATTATTTTTTTATTATAAGTGATACTGTAATATTGTCTCTAATATTGTCATTTATAATCTTATTTCGTCTAATCTTACTACACGTTCAATACAACTTTCTCAGCTCTATTACAGTTACTTTAATTACATGTTAATTTTTAACCGCTTATTATTTTGTTCACATTGCAGGTCTTACTGTCGTTCGATAAATTTTTCATTCAACTTAATCGGTACTATTGTATCATATAAAACTCGTAAGACTCTCCTTTGTTTAAGTCACACAATTTGGATTCAATGATTTAAACTCCTTTTTATATCTTTATCATTTTGTATTACAACCAATATAGAAAAATCAGATGACTTATGGTATCATATAGTCTCCAACTTTTACATCTAGCTTAGACAAATTTCTCTAAAATTATATTTTATATACTTTCACTTTTGCATAAGCGCAAGAGTTTGTAAGACTCGTCTCCAAGCCTTAAACATTTCATTTAAATCCTTCTTAGATTCATATGGAAAAAAATAATATATTTCTCAATGTTAGTTCTCGGATGTGTTTTGTGAGTACTTCAAAAATTAAATTAAATTAAAGTAAAAAAAGATGCTTAACGTTGAATGTGAATCTATTATAATGTAAAAATCGTTTGTTTGTCCACCATGTGTCCGCACACTATACATATCTTAGATAGATAGATAATAGACAATCATAAATCATTTCTTTTCTAGAGTTTTCCATAAAATCTTTTTAGACACTCTATCATAAGTTTTCTCCAAATCAACAAAATTTCATGCAAGTCTTACTAGTCCATTTGGTACTACTTCATAAATATTATATTGTTCAAAGAAATTTAGAAGAAAATGATCTATTTGTAAACATAATATTTTAAAAGTTATTAATCCAGGTAGTAAACCCCAGCTAATACACAACACATGATAAAAAAATATGCCTTAAATAGTCAGTTGATCCTTATAAGTTAGTGTGTTTTTTATTTTCGTTCTTGTATTTTTTTTTTTGGAATGATCTCACAATATTAAAATCTTTTTGGTTTTAGTCCCTAAAGTTAAAATCTCCAGGAAGTTCCGAAGAAAAATTTGCAGAAAACTTACGGATTTTCCTGCATATTTTAGATTTAGGGACTAAATCCAAAAGAAACTCAATATTTAAGGACCTTATCCAAGAAAAAAAAATACAAGGACAAAAACCAAAAACATGCTAAATAACAGGGACCAAAAGACTATTTAAGCCAAAAAATATTATGATACCTAAAGTGTTCAAATCCAAACCAATCCAAATAAAAATTACAAACCAATCCAAAAAGTAGAGTGTTCAAATCCAAACCAATCCAAATAAAAATTGCAAACCGATCCAAAAAAACCGAATATTATTGAATGTCATTTTTTGAGGACCGTGCATTTCGGATTGTATTTCAGATTGATTTTTCAAAACCGATCCAAACCGAACCGAACCGCGTGTATATAGTTTTTTACTTATTTATTTTTTATTAATATTATCTATTTATTTTTATTATTTTATTTATTTCAACCATAATCCATCATTCTTATTTTATAACATTAATTTTTAATATACTATAAGATATATATTATCTTAAATCTATGATTTATCACTATTTTTATAATATTAATAAAAATATAATTGGTAATTTGAATATTCAAAAACCGATTCAAATTAAACCGTATTAAATTGGATTAGATTTTTTTAAATATATCATTCAAAATCGAACCGTAAATATATTTATCTTTGGATCGGATAAATTTTTGCTTTAAAATCGATTCAAACCAAACCGAGGACACCCCGAAATTGATACCTGATGATACGTAGTCTGTTTACACAAATTAATACATATACCTCCTCATATCTGTATTATAAAAATTTATTGTATAAATATATGATTCATAGAGTAGTTCAGAAACATTAATATTCAATAAATCCAAAAATTGTATAAATATATGATTCATAGAGTAGTTCAGAAACATTAATGTTCAATAAATCCAAAAAATATATCAAATCTAAGAGAGAATGACATGGAGAAATGTGATGATTATTTGAGTTTTAATTGGGTAATTAAGTTGATGGAATTTTTATTTTGAAAATAAAAATAAAATTTAAATCCTCTTTTTTCTCTTCATGTAGGCTATTGAGACATGAGAGTTGGATGAAATGTGACGGTTAGAATAAGATTCTTGCACTTTTGAAAAGCTAATGTACAATTTTTCTCATTCTTTGTTTTCTCTTATACAAAATAAAATAGTATATTCATCATCAAATATAAAGAAAAAACGAGATGAGAGAAGAATTCTAATCAAGAAATCAAAAATCGAATAAAAATCGTCATCATAGATTCAACTACGTTCTTATTATTTCTCATAGAAATCAAAGTACTTTGAAAATAATAATATCTAGATCTTAAATAAAATCTATTATAATATTAAGACCATTTACAATGGTTTCAACACTCAACACCCACTTTTTCAACTCCCAACACTCCACATCATTTTCTCTCTCTTCCACCTAATAACTCAACACTCATTCAACTTTTACCTTCTCTAATGGTTTTTCACTCAACACCCTACCCCACCACTTTTTATTTTCATATTCTTATTTAAATTTTATTTTTATTTTTATAATTACATAAAATTACAATTATCGATTAAAATTAAATTAAAATAATAAATACTTAACAATTTATTTTTTAATTTTTTGTAATAAAAACAAAATTTATTTAAATAATTGGATACGATACAAATCATATTAAATTAAATTAAAATACAACACACAAGTAACGTAATTAGTATGTTACAAATAATTTAAAATGCAATACAACACACAAGTAACGTAATTAGTACGATTATTGGGTTAAAATGGAAAATTAGCAGAATTTTGAGTGTTAAAATGATTATTGGGATCCATTTCACTAAAAAAAGACACTTAACTTCAAAATAAACATTAATAGAAAAATAATAATAAGATTAAGATAGTGAAAAACTTGGTTTTTTTTCTGTGTCCAAATCAAATGAACCAAGTCTCTATTTATAGAGAAAAAAAATCATGAATTTTGGTAAAAAAAAATAAAAATAAAAAAAATAATTTGCAACGAAATAATTGAGTTCAAAGTATTAAATGGATAAAAATCTGGCTAGCCAATCACAAACAGCCACACGTCAGTGTACATTGTGTTGAGTTTTCTCAACACCTCTCTCCTCCAACACACATTCAACACTACTCTAAACACCCATTGCACATGATTTTGCCATGTTAAGTTTAAATAAACACACCAATGGTCTAATAACTTTACTCTAATACCAATTGTTAGGATTAACTTGATTTAAGATTTTGATATCATGATTTGATTTTGATATCATGATTTTCAAAGTATCTAATATATATGAGAAACAATAAAAACCTACATGTATCCATGATGACGACGATTCTTGTTAGCTTTTTAGTTTTTTGATTTGAATGCTTCTCTCCTCTCTTCTTCCTTTATATTCTTCTTCCTTCATATGTATATACTATTTTATTTTTTGCTTTCTAAAGATACCTATTTTATAAGCATATTATTCCGGGTGTCAGATTTCATCCCAACACTCATGTTCCAATAGTCATGAATAGTCATGAAGAGATAAAAAGGGATTTAAATTTTTTTTTTAATTTCAAAATAAAAATTTCATTGGCTTAATTACTCAATTAAACTCAAACAATCATCGCATTTAACCATCTTTTATTTAAAACTAAATTTTATTTACCCACCGTTAAAGAAAAGAAGATAATCTTTTATGAATTGAGAAAAGTTGCATAAGCACTATAAAAGAAATATGACATATTTATTAATAAAATAAAAAGACATATTTAAATAAACATTGCATAAGCACTAGAAAGAACTATTATATATTTAAATAAATAGCTTATAGAAAGAACTATTATATATATAAATAAATAGCTTATTGGAAAATTAGAGCACAAATGCTTATTAAAATAAACACTTATGAAAAATTTGAATAAAGTTATTTTAATAATAAAAAATAAAATAAATTTAAATTAGTTTTATATGCGCTATAAATTATTTTCATAAGTTATTTTGAGAACTTATAAAAATAAGTTCAAGAAAATTTATAAAAAATATCCTAAGGTGTTTTAATAAGGCCTCTCATGCATTGTCACAAAAACGTATATAGATAGATAAACTCAAATAAATCACTCCAAACAAACACATAGTCTAAAAGCCATGGATGCAGGAAAACCAAGAAAAAAAATATATCCAACTTGTAAAGAGAAATTCAGATGTGAATGTTCTATTTGTGAACTTAATACATCTATAACATAGTATTGCGAAGTTGATTAACTCACGTACCTCATGCAATAAAAAGTATAAAAAATTTACCTACTGATTAACTAATTAGTATTTTAAATTTTTTAATGAGCACCCTTATACCCCAAGTGGGTCATCTCATCATCACGTTTAAGTTGAAATAAGATATACACCTAGACAAACACTAGTGACTATGGACATCAAGAAATTTTTGGACCTCAAACTGAACTCCAAATTAGTGAATGACAAACTTTTCAAAATACATTCATGTTGATGTTGGTTACATAGCTTATTACATACTGTAATACGGTATACCTAATGCTAAATAATTTGATATACAGTTCATACAACTTTTTATCCGTATAATAACTCATTCAACCCTGATCATGTGGCAACAATGACTAAAACTGATACGTCATTTTTAACATATCAGCAAACCCTCCCCTCTCACTTTTTCCTTCCCTTCCCCAATATGATTTTCAATAAAAATGGTCCAAAATCTTAAGTCCCTGAGAAAAGGTCTTTGATTAAATGACTAACTGTAAAATTATAACTTGACAGTGACACTGATAAAAACTACGCAAAAGTCTTTAATGACCAATGATAAAAAGTAAGAGAGTGGAATAGCAAAGATCCACCTGAAATGGTTTAAATAGAATTGGCTTTCTTTTCCTTCCCTACACAGCCCGATGCTGCAGAAACTTTTCCGTCCACCTCGGTGGCCACTGAGAAAGTCTAAGTCAGAGAAGAGAAAAAGACAGAGATCTAAGAACTGGATGAGAGGAAGATAAGTTATTACGGTGATAACTTTAAGCGGAATTTCAGTGAAATTATTGCTTGAAAAAGCTATTAGTTGCAGCTGCGTTCTGAAATCGTTTTACTGGTAAAATACAGGCAAGGGAGGTAAAGCAGAAAAAAAACAGAAAGAGAGAATGTCAGGGAAGGGAGGGAGAGGAGGAAAGAGAGGAGGTTTTCGCTGGTGTAAAATAAAATCTCAGTAGACATGTGAGTCTGTCGTACCACGAGATCATTACGAGGTTGACTCTCTGAGCCACATCATCACATATCCGGAGTACAATGGCGAGACACTAGCTGTCGCTGACAATGAAATGTTAAGAACTGGAACCAAAAAATACAAGACTATTCAAATCTTCCCTGTAACAAAAGTGAATTTGAGATAATGTGAGGTGTCGTGGCTGCCACTATGTGAGTAAATTAGTTAATAGAAAAAGGGACATTTATCATGCCAAACAAATAAACCATTGGGAAAGAGCAAAGAGCAAACTGTGATAAGGAACAAGGAGAATCCAGAAAACTTTGTTAGCAAGGTCGGGAAGGAGAACTCTTGAGCCCCGACATTCTTGAATCCCGACGTACATTTGATTCAAATAATTGTGGTTTTCACTGAAGGGCATATCCATTAGCGATTCTAATTAGCAACCATAGTAAATTGAGTTCACAGAAGTGGATGTGTGGAACAGGGAACATGTTTAAACTATGCTATGCAACTGCTAAGACTCAGACCATGATACTATCCAATGAACCCGGGAAACTATCCAATGATTGCATAGCAAAGAAACTTAGCAGAGTCAAGGAAAAAATGACGGATACACTTCATGTGCGTTCGGGTTTGGGGTATAGGGTTTAAGATAAATTAAGCGGCCCAACAAAAATCACTTAATATAAATCTAAGAAGATTCAAATTTTCACATTTCTAAATGTTAAAATTCAAGAACCAAAGACTATTATTATTATTATTATTCATAACCCTAATTTTCATAATCAGTTACAACAATAAAAATTGACGGCGGTTTACAATAATTTCTTAACTAATTAACAAACACAAAAACAAAAAATAGCAGAGAAAAACTCACGAGTAGAACGATCAGTTTATTCATTGAAGAGACTACGAAGACGAGCAGCGAAGATTCCAGTAGAATCTCGAGAAGCTTCATCGAGCAATGAGCGCTTGATGTTGTTCATACGATCGGTTACCGAGCTGTGTTCTTCTCTCAGATCATGAACATCCTCTTGAAGTCCATGGATTTTGTACTTTTGTCCCACGGATCTCATGCTCAAGAAAAGAATCCCAGTCATGGCGAAAAATTGAATGAAGCTGTGCTTTTGTTTCATCGCGTTTGCGAAAAAGTTTAATTTCTGCTTCGGATTGCCGGCGCCGGAGGCGGTTGATCGGGAAGAGGAAAACGCCATGAAGTTTGACAACCGCGTAAGGGTCACACCGCTCAATCACTGCCTTCACCGTAGATGAAATAGCGTCTGTGTATTTGTTATTTCTCGAATAAAACTCTCAAAAAATGATATAAAGTATGTGGGGTGTGAAAAATAACATGATGCTCAAAAAGTATTTTTAGTTTTGGAAACAAAGAGGGCCCAAGCAAAAAAGCCCAATTTTAATTGTTTTGTATAAATTTTGGAAATTGCTTCTTCCACTCTAAACACATTGGAAAAGTATTCTCGTGATCAAATACACTTCTTCTTCCAAAATCTTTAAAAAATATCCTTTCATTCTCAATCAACTTTTGCACTCCAAAAATTCATTCCTGTGTTTTATCACATCAAAAGGAGCAAAATAATATGGAATTTAGGGTAAAGTTCATGTATTTCATTCCTCATTGCTCACATTAATCTAGTTTTTGAGTTGAAAAAGTGAATGTTGCACCCGAAAAGACATTTCTGGAATCTAGTTAATTTCATATGGAAGTGTGTTTCCGAAATAGTTTAAAGTACATTTTGGACAGTTTTTTGTGTGAATATTTTATGTTATTGTTTGCCTTATATATGGTGCACCTTGATGTTATCCCAAACATATTATGTCCACGGATGCCAAACCTGTTGATGTTAAGGTAGATGTTGACAACCAATCTACAAGTGGACACAATTCCGATCTTCATGATTATATGCTCCAATGAATCCGCACAGTCAGAATGTGAGATAATGGTTAGATAGAATACTTGCATTTATGACACTGAGATGAGAAAGAAGTGGCAAGTACACAACTCATCTTCGGAAGTTGAAACAAGATGACACTGGTTCTATGAGTGCCCTTTTAAGTTGTTTGGATATCTTTTGGTAAATAATAAATGGATATTTAATGTGAATTGTGATATACATAAGTTAGTTGGTTATCCCATTGCATGTCGCCTTATGTTTGAAGAGAAAGAAATCGTTTCTAACATGACATTAAACATGGTGCAGCCCAAAAATGTACTTGCAACTTTGAAACGTAAAGACCCATAAATATAAATGGATATTTAATGTGCTTTGTGATACACATAACCATGACATGTGTCACAAGTTAGTTGGTTATACCATTGCATGTCGCCTTATGCCCGAAGAGAAATAAATCGTTTCTGACATGACATTGAACATGGTGCAGCCCAAAAATATGCTTGCAACGTTGAAACGTAAATACCCAAAAATATTTCAAATATCAAGTAAGTATACAATGTTCGTGCTCGAAACAACAGGGCGATAAGAGGAGATATAACGGAAATGCAACAATTATTGAAACTTTTGGATGATAACCATTATGTACCTAGGTACCGAGCGTGCGAGGATGGAGAAACTGTTCAAGATATATTTTGGACTCATCCTGATTCCATAAAGTTGTTCAACACATTTCCTAATATACTCATAATTGATTCAACATATAAGACCAACAAGTATAGGTTGTTACTACTTAAAATTGTTGGTGTTACCTCTACCGAAAAGACTTATTATGTTGGGTTTGCATTTTTGGAAATATATAAAGGACAATGTTACTTGGGCTTTAGAAGCATGTAACACAATGTTGAAGGACAAAGAAAACACGCTGAAGTTCATTGTCACTGATCGTGATACCGCATCGATAAATTCGGTTGCAAAAGTGTTTCCTACTTTATACGCATTACTTTATAGGCATCACATCACAAAGAATGTGAGTGGTTGACTTAAACCCACGGTAAGGACCAAAAAAATAAAGGGGTGAAGATGGAAAAATGGTCAAAGCTAGCGTGATACTGGAAAGAATAATGGATGTATGAAATGTTTTAATAAATTCTTCTACGACAGAATTATGCGTCAATTTTTTTATACTTTTTAGAAAGGTGTGTGAGAAATATCTAGATTTCTTGAAATATATTGAAATTAAAATTCTAGACCATGTGAAGGAAAATATTGTTCATGTTTGGATTGATAAGTTTTGACACTTAGGAATAACGACAACTAGCCAAGTTGAATCAACCCATGCTACACAGAAGAATTAGTTGGGAAATAGTAAAGGTGGTTTGAGTAGAGATTTAGACTCTGTGAACCAACTGATTAAAAAATCAGCATAATGAGATACATATATCATTCGCTTGCAGTATTACAGTGTTAGAACAAAGATTCAGAAACAACAATATTTATTCACAGTTGGTCGGTAACATATCTCGATAAGGATTAAATTTTATTTTTCACGAAGCCTAACAAGCTGAGAAAGTAGGTTTCCAATAGCTCAAAATGTGGTTGTACACTTAGGAAGACATATGGTATCCCATGTGCTTTTCTAATTTTAAGTAAGGTGAAACTTGATAGCTGTCATACCCCAAAATTTGCCCATACTATTTCTCTTGTTCAAATCCAAATCAAGGTACAATGTTCAAAGACATCTCTCCTAAGCAAGGATTAGGGTTTTGTTGTTCTAAGGGAAAAATAAAGGTTCCAAGGCATCCCATATGGTCTATGATACCCCAAATTACCTCCATGACAAGTTTTAGGTCTCAATTCAAAAGGTTGATCACTCAATTGTTCAGAAAGTCAACAGTGGACTGGGTTGACCTAAAAGTCAACTGTGGTCAAAGTACAGTCAAAACTTCTGTTTTTGTTCAAGATCCTCACTATGAAGTATCATTCACCATGTGATCAAAAATTGATCATGGTTCATCAAGAAATGATCAGAAATCAACAAATTCAAAAGTTTCTAAATTAGGGTTTCTAGGTAAAAGTCAACCGAACTTTGACCAGCCATAACTTTCACATGGAACATCAGAAATTTCCCATTCAAAGCTCATTTTGAAGGAAATTGAATTCTCTACAACTTTGTATCTCACATGCCAAGTCCAAAAATGCTTCATTTGGAAGATATAAGCCAAAACATTACAGGTCCTTCTAGAAGATCGCAAAAAAGTCATCTTTTTGCAAAGAAGTGTACATGAACATAGAAACTTCAATGAAGATGAAACCAAAAGGAGTGTTTAAAGGACTCTTTGAGATTTCTAAAAAGCATGAGAACACCTTCATATGATTAAAAATGAGAGAGATACGCGTGGTACAAGTTGATCGATTTTCAAGAAAAGCATGAAACCTCAATTGGACAATTTTGTATTTTTGAGTTAATGGGCCTAGGTTTTGGACCTCAAACATGTTGGTGACATAAATAAGAGCCCCTAAATTTATTCCCATCGTTTTATGACATTTATTTGATTTATTTGGATTTTATTCCATTTAAATGATAAATAAATTGAGTAAAATCATAAAATAAGGAAGTAAACCCTAAAGCTTCTATTTCTAATCATCCAGAGGCCCAATAGAAGTCCCATGATGGTCCAAAACGTGAAAAGCTTGCTTATGAAGAAAATCTCTCAAAATAGAAAGATATATGTTATATTTTCTTCAAAATTCTCAAGTAAACTAAAAGTCAAGGACCCAAGCCCAACTCTTGCCCTAATTCTCATCACTATATATGCATAACATATACTCAGCACTAGAGGACGAAAATTGGGAAGAAGGAGGCAAGAGCATAAGGGTTCAAAGCTTCCAAATATCTTAAGGTTAGGGCACGTGAAAAAGAGGCTCCCCAGCAGGTTTCAGTCTCTCTCAATCATTCCATCGTCTCTCTCGAGATCCTAGGAGACCATGCCAATCATGCTTGAAGCTTGAAGCGCTCTAAATCACAGTCCCTCATCCTTACCGGTTTGACAAAAAGTCTAAATTCAATTTCTTCTTTTTACGCAATATGCATGCATTTAAATTGTATATTCATGATCATAAGGATGTTTAGGAATGTTTTGATGCATCGCTTTTAAGTTTAGGTGAAGAAACCGGGTCTCACCATTGTTAGGACTCGGAAGAGTGGAGCTTCGTTCTCTATGTTTTAGGGTGTATTAATCCAAACCGATGCGTCCAACGAATTCATAGCATGCCTTTTAATATATCTGGGCTCTTTCCCCGTTCGTTTTCGTCCGTTTTTGCAGGTTGCGAAAAAGCTTCTCGTCGGAAAGGATAAGGGCGTGCCGGAAGGGATGACCGAAAGCACTGTTCCGGTTGGCTCTCTCTTTCTGATCTTGCATGGCGTTTCCAAGGCGTGGTACTGGCCAGTCAACAAGGTCCGATTCTCTCTCCACGCACGTGGCCTCTATCTACTCGCTAGTCAAAACTTGCAGGCACCGTCAGATCTCATCAAAAATCAATCCAATGTCCAGAAAATAGCGTCCTACCATGGACCCTCAAGATTAATGCACACCTAACCAGAGCTGAGTTTTTAAATTCTTTTAATTTTCTTTTAATTATAATTCTTCTCTCTATTTTATTTTCTTTTTATTTTTCTTGTTGATCACTTTTCTAAAAAAGATATATTTACTAAATAATGTTAATTTTTATAATTATTGATTTTAATCATAAACTCGACTTTTTATTTTTAATTGTTCAATTTTATTTTCATATATACTTTTAATCAATTAATTAATAAGGTTAAAAACCAATATTTAACTCTTAGGTTTTGTTAACTTCGATTCATTTATAAATCTTAATAGCCTTAGGTTCATTGGTAGGTGTTGCCCATTAACCTTGATAACGTTTGGCCCTTTCAGGGTTTGTTTTTGCCTTACCCTTTTTGCCTTGATCTCTGTTTTAATTCTTAATCTGCCACGTTATAATGGTTGGGAATTTTAGTGCACTAACGCATTTTTCTTTTGTGCAAATTTTCAGGGTTACCCCAGTATCCTCCGACTACGTGCCGTTGAATCAAAAGCTAAGTTTCTATTTCTTTTCTTCTTTAAATATCATTTTAATTTTATTTTGCCTTTGCCTAAAATAGGGTTGCCCCGAATAGTCAATGAATCTCTCCTACACTAACTCCCTATTATTTTTTGTTTGATTCTCATATTTTCAGAGTCAATCGAAGGTTCGAGGGAGATCAAGGCTCAAGATAAAGATTTTAAAACTAATTATTATTCCCTCTTTATTTTCTGCTTTCATTCCCCATCCCCGCAGGTGTTTATTGTAATAGCGTAGGAAATTTTATTTCTGCCTTTATTTTATTTTAATTTCGTGGTTAGTAATTTAGGGAGTGATAACCTTGAACTGAATCTAGAATCACCTAATTACAAGATAAATATCATCGAAGTTAACCACGTGATTGTGCACCCACACACCTTTAGGGTAATCCCTCTTGTTGCCTTATTGTTGCCTTATCACTTGCTGCCTTGTTGCCTCTAAGTATACTAAATAGTCAAGTCCCTCGATTCCGAGGATACCTAAAGCAAGGTTGCCTTAAAGAATAAAAATCATCTAGTCCCTCGATGCTGCCTCGGAAAAATAAGATGATTGTCCCGATTGTTAAGGTATCCTCGCATGATGCCTAAAAAGATTAATGACTATTATATCCTTCTCTTAGACTACCTGCCCTCTTTATGGCGAGGGACAGTCTTATGGCGAACGATATCTCGATGACTCTTCAAACATCTAATTGAAAGACTTCCTACCCTCTTATGGTATGGATAGACCCTTTCGCCTGAAAAGCTAAAAGAACAAATTTCTAAACTTAGGGTAGTTGCTATTAATTGCTTGCTTTTTTTTCAAATTCAAATTCAAATTCAAAATCTTTTCCCACTTCTTTTCAAAGAAACTTTTCAAAAAGACTATGCTTATTACAAGCTAAAGTTTTGATTCGAATTTCTATTCACACCCTATTTTTCAAACAATTCAAAAGGTGAGCTAAGCAATTAAGAGCCCATGGATAACCATGGATACAAAGGGTGCCTTACACCTTCCCTTTGTATAACTTACCCCCCGAACTCAAAATCTTTTCAAAAGGTCTTTTTCTGTTCTTTTAGCCTTTCTTTAAATTGGATAAAATAAAAGTCGGTGGCGACTCTTGCTATCCGCACATTTCAAATAAAGTCAGTTCACCGTATTACAGAACTGGCGACTCTGCTGGGGATGCTTTCGAATAAAAGAGGGGTTACCTTAAAGTTTAGGGTTCACTTTAAAATTGTTTGATTTGTTTGCTTTATCTTTAAAGGCTGTTTTGGGTATTCTGCTGTGTGAAAGATCCTACACCCGAATCTAGTGTACCTTAGGTATGTGGCAAGAGACCAGGGAGGCTGTACGACATGTATCGTTATGGTTGAACAGGTGGCCACCATTAGTGCGACGCTTTGGTTTGTCCTGATGGACCTTGAATATGATCGAGGAGACATTTGGCTACCGCGTGGTGTCATAAGAACTAATTCGCCCTTAGAACCCTAGTTGAACTTGACTTTGGCCTATAGGAAGTAGCGAGATAGATGGCTTTGGATTCCTGACTAAAGCCGATTGATACTCGATGCTACACTCATTGAGATTGGACTCTTGGGATGCTTTTGGCTGGCCGATCGAGTGCCATGTTGAGACAATGCCCGCGAGAAAGATCAGGGATATGAGCACCATAGAACCTGATTACTATTCTAGGACGGTTTGAACCAACTAAACGTCAGTGGGGAGGGTACTTACCTACGAACTTCATGCAAACCTCTAAACCTAAGGACACTTGTGTGACTTGTTTGTGTTTGCTACTAACCTTTGTTTTCCTTGCAGGTTTCATTTGTAGGATTTGTTTGTCCTTATTACCTGACGACATACCTGATGCATTGCATAACATCATGACATCATAACATCATAAGCATAACATGATTTAACTAACCCTTTCAAGGATCTTAGGAATTTAGGGCGCACAATTTCATGTGCTTTTATCAAGGACTGAATTCCTATCAAGGGGCAAGAGGATTTATTTTCCTCTGGCCACATACCTTCCAATTCAAAGACTCAGCACCTATCAAGGGGCAAGAGGATTTATTTTCCTCTAGCTGTGTACCTTCAAATTCAAAAGTACAAGTATCCCGAATCAGAGGCTATGACCCACTGGATATGGTGAGCTTGATTCTCAAAGAAAGACATTCAAAGACAAAAGTTAGAATTCTTCAGGCAAAGACGCGACCAAACTATTTTCTAATGTTGCTAACTAAATTTCTAAAGATCCTTGGAAAGATTGCATTTGCATTCATAACATCACATAAAACTAACTTTTCCTTTCAGGTCGACCAACTGGTAAGAAAAATACCATCGACAAATCAAATCCTAATCAGATGAACATTCTGGAAGCTTGACCCCCAGACTTCTGAAACATTCCAATCCGATATACATTCTGGAAGCTCGAACCCCTGACATTCTGAAAGTTCCAATCAGATGAACATTCTGGAAGCTTGACTCCCAGACTTCAGAAACATTCCAATCAGATATACATTCTGGAAGCTCGAACCCTGGACATTCTGAAAGTTCCAATCAGATGAACATTCTGGAAGCTTGACCCCCAGACTTCAGAAACATTCCAATCAGATATACATTCCGGAAGCTCGAACCCCGGACATTCTGAAAGTTCCAATCAGATGAACATTCTGGAAGCTTGACCCCTAGACTTCTGAAACATTCCAATCAGATATACATTCCGGAAGCTCGAACCCCGGACATTCTGAAAGTTCCAATCAGATGAACATTCTGGAAGCTTGACCCCCAGACTTCTGAAACATTCCAATCAGATATACATTCCGGAAGCTCGAACCCCGGGCATTCTGAAACATTCTTATCAGATACACATTCTGGAAGCTCGAACCCCGGATACTCTGAATCTCTACACCAGTTCCACAACAACGACGCAAGCCAGATGCACCTAAGCGTCAATTCACCAAAATCAATATGTCGTTGGCTCAAGCATTACAACATCTGTTGAAGATCAGATTGATTACTCCGAGGGATGCTCCTAAGAATTCTAACACCTCCACTCCTGGCTATAAACTCAATGCGAGGTGCGCGTACCATTCCAACATTCCTGGACATTACACAAACAATTGCTGGACATTGAGGAATAAGATTCAAGATCTAATCGATAACAGGGAAATCAAATTCAACCCTCCCGAAACTCCTGTGGTGATCACCGCTCCTATGCCTAGTCATGACAAGACTGACTGACGTCTAGACGGACGAACTTTTGGATCATTAGATCTACTTTCATTTGCGAGTTTCTTTTTCTGTTTGTTTAAACATTTGACTCGTGATAGACATTATCTGTTTTAATAATCATCATCAGTGCATTGCATATGTTTGTCTTGAACAAATCATTTCGCTACCACTCATTTTAAATTATGTCTTTACTTTGCATATGATTTATTCAACTCCTGCTAAAGCTGTATGCCTTTTGAGGGAGGATGACGAAAATGATACCGCAACCTCGTACAGTATGCTTTTGAACGGACTATGTTGACGATGTACAGGCATTGTTTTAATTCCTAAACAGTGGAGATATAAAGATGTTAATCCCTCGTAAACCCCCTTTGAGCCTAAGAAGTAGAAATTTCTTTCTCATAGAAATTAAACCCTTAATCACAACCTGGGGCAGGGTAGTTACTCAGTTAACTCAATTGTACTAGCTGTTGTTTATACAAATAATGATGGGTCCTCTCAACCAGTAAGTCATGCAGTCAATATCCACCAAAAAGAAAAAAGCTGTTAAGTCAAAACCTATGAAGGAGACTTATTGAAAAGTCGAAACATCCCGCTAACTGTAATCACAAAATAAGCAGTTCCGGCAAAAGTTAGGGATAACAAAAATCAAAGAAAAAAATAGGTCACTACAAATCCTCGACCAAAGCAAAAAGAATCACAAAGAAGGATGATTGACTGTCCAAATAAACTTCTGGTGCTTCAACCACCATCAAATATCAATGTTAACACTTCAAGCTTTGCTAAAGATGAAACGCAAAGTTAACTGAGCATAGGATCGAAGAACATCACGAAGATGGGGATGGGTATAAATAAATTTTGAGCCATTATCCTTTGTTTCTTAAACCGTGAACCAAGCCACGTTACAACCCTTGAAAGTCCTAACTGAAGTGTGGTTAGTTCGAAAGCATACTATCACCAAAAAGGTATCCTGACTCCTTAAGGTTTACCAAAAATGTTGAGTTGATACTTAGTTTTTACAAACATCACGTTTTACAAATATCACGCTTTTATATCTCCTGTTTTAATGTTTATAAAATTAAAAAAAAAAACTCAAGACAGACGTATGCATTGCATCTCATGAATTCATTATTAAACATATTCTGCTACATAGTTTCAAATGTTAGCAACAACAAGAATTTGCACAGGGTATGACTGATGACTCAAAGTTATCTCGACAGAAGAAATCATTTCAGAAGCAACGTCTCCTACGTATACAAGGGGCATGACACAATTTATCCTGTCGATCTGGGGCAATCAAGTCAAGATTCCAAGAATCTCTCAAAGAATGCCAAACAATCAAGGGCATGCACCCAAGTAGGTCTAAAGCTACTTCCCGATCGATCAGGGGCATCATACTAAGTTTATGGCTACTAGGGGCAAGTCACCCATAGTACATCTCATAAAAGTCCTCGCGAGGAGAATCTCTTCAAATTCCCTAATAGATGGGGCAAAGTTATGCAAGGCATGTTGAACACTTTGGTCAATACTCATTAGTGTGTTCCAATCAATACAAATCCAGGAATGGTAGTTACTATAATACTGGGGGAAACTTTCAAGACACCCATGTCTCCCCACAGAGCCGGGTTCACAAGATCATATCCCCACAGAGTAATCATTAAGAAGATATCTTCAAATGCTCTCGTCCCGACAAAGACATGGCTCCCCAATAGAGTTTACATCTTCAACACTACCGGTTCTCCAACACTTTGCTCTTCTCCAACATGGTTTACTAATATCTTTTATCCCCAGTCAGGGTACATCAAATTACTATTCATCCCCAAGCAGAAATCGTAAATCCCCAGCTACACATCTTCAAAACAAGATCAAATATCCAAGTCACAATGATACAGAGATTTATTTTCTCAGAACAACATCAGTCATACATCATATACATCACATACATATTCATACATTGCATACATTACTTCATGATAAACATACGGGTTTCTCATTTATTTGGAGAGACTCGTCATATAATACATGCATCATGACATTGCATATTTCTAACTTTGTTTTCAGGTTCCGCCTCGACAAGCATTCCTCACAGATATAATCGAGTTGAAGATTCATTCTGACAAGCATTCCTCTCAGATATAATCGAGCTGAAGATTCATTCTGATAAGCCTTTTACATTCCAAAACTTCATCAATTAACTTATCAACTCTAACGTGCAAGCATTCTCTATCAGATATGGTCTAATGTATGACCCGTTCCGGTATTCTCAGTCAGATATGGTCTAATGTATGACTCGTTCTGGCATTATCCTTCAGATATGGTTTAATGAATAACTCGTTTTGACATCCTTCATCAGATATGGTCTAATGTATGACTCGTTCTGGTATTCTCCTTCAGATATAGTTTAATGAATAACTCGTTCTGATGTCCTACTTCCAGATATGGTCTAATGTACGACTCGTTCTGGTATCCTTCTTCATATATGGTCTAATGTATGACTCGTTCTGATATTCTCCTTCAGATATGGTTTAATGAATAACTCGTTCTAATGTCCTACTTCCAGACATGGTCTAATATACGACTCGTTCTGGTATCCTTCCTCAGATATGGTCTAATGTATGACTCGTTCTGACACCCTCCAACAGATATGATCTAATATTCTCCTTCAGATATGGTTTAATGCATGACTCGTTCTGACGTCCTCTATCATATATGGTCTAATGTATGACCCGTTATGGTATTCTATTTACAAGATCTAATTCTATCATCACGAACGGTGTAGACGCGATCATCTCTCCAAGATCTAATTCAGTTACTACGAACGGTGCTGACACGATCAACCTTCCAAGATATAGCTCTATCATCACAAACGAGGTAGACGCAATCAACTGTCAAAGTCTAAATTCTGTTACTACAAACAGAAATGACACGATTAACATTCAACAACTACTTCTCAACATACTAAGCTCAGATTCAACCTAACGCATGACTCATGTTCATTCTCTCTTTTTCATTTTTTTTCTTATTTGCCCAGTCTAGAGGAATTACACTTAGAATCAATATATTCTTCATTAAATTGTTTAATTTTCTATTTTATTAGTTTTTAATTATTCAAAATTTTCTTCTTATTTCATTTTTACAGGTATGAATATGAGATGAATGGAGAAATTATACATAGAATTGAGGTATTTATTGTTCAGTATTTTTTATGTATCTCACCGTTGTATTCTAACTTATGCATGTAGTTTTTAAATATTTTTTTTTATAATCAAGATATATTAATATAGAACAGAAGTTCTAACAAACTCGGTTACAAAAGGCAAAGACCGCCAAAACGGAAAAAAACACCGACAAGAAACTAACTTAAGTAATACAAAGGGGATTTGCAAAACTCATAGAAGTTGCAAGGTGAGGGATTAATTTTCCCTACAAAAGACCATCTCCAAACAAGCATCTTGCAAGACCAAACCAAATCATTAACATTGCAAATGGAATTATTGAAGATAATGTCATTCCTATTAACTATTAAGCCAAAGACTCCACACAATTGCCAACCAAATGCATCCCTCTTTGCCTTTCCGCACTTTCTTGTAACAAAAACAACTCCAATTCCAAAAGCTCTCTATAACTTCATTAGCTTTTACTAGATCCATTCCTATCCAAACGGCCATATTAAACCAAACCGCTTCCGCTATCCGACAATCCAACAACAAATGGGGAACAAATATGTTTTGTTTTTTAAAAATTGTTTTCAACTTATTTTGTGCAGCTATGACTTCAACCGTTAATATTGACATTTATAGTATTAAGGTTATGTTGAGATTCTTCTTCATCTTATTCACACACTTCTCTCTTCTTTAATCTATATTTGATATGTTTATTTACAATTGATATTTTTCTATAATCAATAATTTGGTTAACAAATTCTTATGTATTGCCATAAACAAAATTAATATGTATATTATATGTAAAATGACACAAAATTAAAATAAGTAGATCATTTGTGATTACTTTTAAGGTCATATCTTACTTTTCTTTCTCAATTAAATTTTGTTTTAATTTTATATAAAAAAATCACATTGTATTCTAACTTAATAATATATTTTATTTTATATATTTTTGTTTTTTGTTTAAATTTTATATCTTGAAGTATACAAATAATAAAAATAAGTTATAAAAAACATGGGGTAGAAGTGGGTTTCAAAGGTTTTTTCTATTTAATTAATTTTATTTTTATTATAAGATAGAAATATGAGATTTTTACCTTTATTGTTTGTTTTTATGTTTTAACTTATATTTTCTTTTAATTTTGTATGCAGATATATTAACATGCCGTGATTTTTATATCTATAGATATAAACATGTCATAGATGAAGAAATCATATTATTCGGAGGTCAATGATGGTTTGAAATTTGTAATTTAATATATATTTTTTTCTTTTCAACTATGGTTTTAGATTTGTGATTTAATTTATAATTTCTTCTTTTATTTTGAAGGTCAGCGATGGTTTCAAGTTTTAGATCTTAACTAGGGGTGGCAAAACGGGACGCCCGCCCCGCCCGCCTGCCCCGCCTTATGCCTGCCAAAAAACGAGCGGGGCGGGCATGCCCGCCAAGTAAAATGGGCATAAAAGTCATGTCCGCCCCGCCAAGATGACGGGTTGGCGGGCGGCGGGCTTACCCGCCTATTTTTATTTATATTTTTTTAAATAAAGTAATATGTTTTTTTTACCTTTTAATTAAACTTTTCACTTATTTTTTAAAATAATTTTTTATAAAAGCAATTTTTTAACAAATTTACTTAAAAAAAATTAAGTATATTTATAAATAAATGTATAAAATAAACCATCAAGAATTGCAATTAATAGAATTAACTAAAAAAAGAGTGAGTTTTGGAGGAGGGCGGGGTTTGGTGGGCGGCGGGGTTTGGCGGGTTTTAGCGGGGCGGGCTTTGGCGAGCGGCGGGCCTAAAATCCCAACCCAACCCGCCATTTTTTGGCGGGTGCGCGGGTCGGCCCGGCGGGCCACGACCGGTTTTGCCACCCCTAATCTTAACCAATTTTTTCTTAGTAAAGATCATTTATCATACACACATTTTAATGTTATATAGTTGCTATGCTATTTTTTTTTCTTTTTAATTTTACTTATGTGTTTTTATGATACTGTCGTATTTATCTTTTAATCAATTTTTAGAATAACCTTTCATCAAGAACATTATCATATTATTTATATAGATAAATAATTATTTTTCTATAATATCTATTTAAATTATTAATACTTTTTGTTAAATTTATGTTTAAAATCAGGGCCGGCCCTGTGCATGTGCAGGAAGTGCTACAGCACAGGGCCCCAGATTTTAGGGGCCCCAAAATTTTAAAAGGTCCAATTTTTTTTCCATAAATATTAATTGAAATAAATAAAATGTTATGATAAAAATTCAATAAATCAAAAAATGATATAATAAAAACTCAATACATACAAAAATTGAGATAGATCAAAATTCAAAAAAATTTGAATTAAATATATTATTGATCAATACATAAATATAATTTTTATGGGTCTTTTTTAATTATTATAATTGTATTTATATTTTAAATTTGGGCCTATTTTCAAAATTAGATCGGGGCCTCTGCGTTGATTGGTCCGACCTTGTTTAAAATACAATTTTTTTATCATAAGAATATGTTAAATTTATGTTTAAAATACAATTGATTTATCTTATCAATTATTTAAACAAACCCGTGCATGGCACGGGTGTAACGACTAGTTAATTAATTATTTTATTTTATTTTGATATTTATGATTTATTAAAAGTTTTGGCGAAAAATTTTGGTGGGAAAAACTTCTAGAATTATAATTTAGTATGATTTAAAATGTTTTAAACAAAAATATACAACATTATGAAAATCAATTTAGAAAAACCAAAAGAAATGAGCCGACCATATTTAAAATATTTCTTAGAAAATAAAAAAAGCTTAATAAATTTTTTATGATATAAAAATGATAAAATTGTTGTTTTCACTAAGTAAGAAAGAATGCTTTTGATAATTAAATTCAATTTTTTTTTTCTGCTAAATGATGTGTCACTACTCTTAAGTTATATGAGAACATGAGTATTGACACTTTAATCTCAATATTTTTTTTAAAATTATGTGTCATATAACGTGACAAATTCTTTTGTTGAATAGTAGTAGTATAAAATAAATTAATGTGTAGTAATACCTTAAGAAGAATTAATGATGAAATTGAGTCAAAAAAAAAAAATTTAATGATGATATTGACTTATTTTTATTTAGGTGTACAAAAAGAATGGGCTCATAATTATAAATCTGAAACAATCGTGATTGATTGGGCTTGTACTATAAACCCCGCACGAGTTGAAACCAAAACTAATTGATTCAACGCTGATTGGTTCGTCTTCGTAACTAACGAAAATCATTTTTCTCTCTGAAAAACTCGCCATTTTCATTCTAGAGAGAGAAAATCAGAGAGAGATAGAGAGAGAAAGAGAAAGAGAGGGTTTCCTATCATGATTACACGATCGAATCTTGCGGAACAGCTGCGAGATTATCAGATTCGATCCAAGCATGACTGGGCCTCCGTCTCCTTCTTCTCTTCTACTTCTCCCAATATCGCCACTTCCAGGTATGCCAATTTTCAAATTATTATTATTATTATTCACCATGTTTATTATTATGCCGAATCAATATCAAAGCATCAATTGTTGATTTTTTTTTGTTTTCAATTTGTTCGAAAGTTTGCATCCGTTAGGGTAAATTTGATTTTGATGGAAATTGTTGGTAATATGATTGTTGTGTAGAAAGAGCTGATTTTGGATAGTTAGCAAGGTTTGAAGGGAAACATAGGTTTTGATTCATTGTTTTGTTGGCTATAATTTTGAAATTGGCGAATGAGAAAACGGTCTTCAATTACAAGTTTCATATGTGATTGAGAAAATTGGCTTCAATTATCAGCTTCATGGGCTACAGAAGCAACATCAGGGCGTAGCTAGTTGTTACTTAAGGGGATTGTAATATGAATATGAGAAGGTTGGAATGATGTCAAATTATTTTTTCAAACCAATGTATAAAGTTCCATGTAATGTTGGGCAGTTAAGAATCAAGACGAGAATAAAGTAAGTGTAACAGAGATAAGGATGTTACATTGGGATAGAGGTAAGACTAGGTAGAATAATATTAGAAAAGGAAATATTAGAGAGTGTCGGGGTAGCCTAGAAAATATGGTGGAAAATACACTTAGATGGTTTGGGCATGTAGAGAGAAGACTTGTAGATTCTGTGGTAAGGAGAGTAGATCAGACGGAGAGGAGTCAAACAACTAGAGGGTAGAGGAATACCTAGAAAAACCATTAGATAAAATTATTAAGAAGGACCTTGAGATTAACGATTTGGATAGAAAAATGGTATGGATAAAACATTATGGCAGAGGTTGATCCATGTAGCTGACCCCACTTAGTGGGACAAGGTTTGGTTGTTGTTGTTGTTGTTGTTGTTGTTGTTGTTGTTTTAGCATAATTGTTTAGAATGAGAAGTTTGTCAAACAAAAAGTTTCCTTAGCAACACTAATCAGCAAACCCAACATTGATTATTCCATTTGGATTACTTCCTTCCAAGCACTTTTGACCTCAGATCTACTGCTGCTTTGAAAGTGATTTGCTTGTTTAAGGGGGCTCTCTGTAAATGTTTCGGACTTCATACTATATAATCTTTTTTACTCAATCGATGACATGCAAATTTGCTAGCTATTGTTTGACTAGGCATTTGAATCATATAATGATCAATTGGTACACTTTTTGTTGAACTCCAAAAAAATGTATTGCTAACAAACAGAAAATAATGTGCTACCTATTATATTGAAAACATTGTGGCAAGAAAGGAATGTGTACTGTTTACTGGTGTTGGCTCCACCTGATTAAGCTCTTTTTTACAAATGTTGGCTTAATGTATTTATTGTTATCTAAAGTAATGAAAAAGAAAGATTAAATGTGTTATTTGCTTGATTGATAATTGTTTGATGCAATTGATTACGACGTTGATTTCAGGCCTCAAATTTCTTATAAAATACTTGCGTCGTGGAGTTCTTGTTAAATGGCTTGATGTCTGTTTATTAATGCTTTTAAGGTAACATGATATGACGGATATTGATGTTTTTTGTTTACTCTTTGTTATGGTGCAGGGTGGATGTGGTGGTCTTTGTAATATGGGAACTAGTTGTTTTAGCTTTCTTGGTGTTTTCAGTTGTTTCTTTGTACTTTAAGCACATCCGGCTTGCTTTTATATTAGTCTGCATCACAGTGCTATTACTTTTATGCATGAAAATTACAAAGCAAGTAAGACTGGCAAGGAAAAAGAAACGAAGGATGCTTCTTCCATTGTCAATGTAAAGTGGTATCAAGAATTGATCTTTGGTCTATTTCCTTTTCTCTCACCACCTTTTTACCAGAATAGGGTCTCGACCATTCATGAGCTTTTTACCTTGATCCAGCTTCCCGTTCATCATTGAATTGTGTAACTTCTGATTCCACCTATAGCAAGTTGACTAAAGAATATAAACAATGTTTTTACATCAATACAGGCTTATCCAATTGGTTCATGTTGATCCTTATCAGAGGTGGTGTAACTTAGTTGTGCTAGGATCTTGTCACACATATCTATATATTTTGAATTTCTTTCTGGCTGTTTATGGTTATGTATACTTAGTACAACTGATGCAAGTTACTGTAAGTTTTTGACTCTTTTGATAGTGCGGCGAACTTACATGTGAAAGTTCAAATACTCTCGGGTGAATTCTTGTGTAAAGACAACATTGAAGCTGAGTAGTTTTTTAAACTGTGTGATATTATGCAGAAGGTGCTTAATTTTTGGCACATTCCACTTATACTAACTCCGTTCTATTTCCACATGTTTTAACATGAAGTTGTTTAATGATTCATTAATTGTATAGGCCATTAGATTTGAGTAGTTGTGGTGACTATAAGTGCAGCATTCTACCGTATCAATTGTCAATTGGTCACCAGTAACAGACCATGTGTGTGCTGATTTGCCTTTTTGTTTTCGAAACCCTATCAAATGCCGGAAAGTCAACTTATGGGATAGTGATATATTTATTTTTGGTTACAAGGTAGTGATTGAGAATAGTATAATTCAGTTTTACTACTATGGATTGAAGAAGTGGATCTGAATGCCCAGTGCCACCATGCCCCAAATGGCTCCTGTCACAACCAGTACACTTAGAATAATCCCTACTGCCCCAAGTGTCGAGTTTAGGTACCAACTTGTGCTAAACCTTTTTGGTTTCTTAATCAGTATCCACATGAAACAGGGATAAGCTAAGGTTATTGGCAGAGCAATGCCTCCAATGAGACCTGCCAAACTCGGCAAGAACGGTAATGCTACGGAAATAAAAAATGTGAGGCAGCCGAAGAGACTTCTGAAGACTATTCGCAGCGTCCGTGGACAAGGTTTGTTTCTTTTGCTGATATATCTGAATTCTAGATTGTCAAGTATTGGCATTGCGTAAATTTGGAAAGAACTGAGGCTGTTGATGACAACTAGCAAACTCGTCAGAGCGATGATAAACTTTGATGTATCATGCTCATGGTATCTCTGCAAAGCACTTAACATTCCTCCATTTGAAGGTATCTGTCAACAAATATCACCAAACTATTCATTAGATTATATGTTCTTGTTAAGCTAATAGTTGAAAGGGAGAAACTTTAAGACCCTACCCTATATTTTTAAAAAATCACACGATTTCGAAAATATACACCCGAACATGACGAAAGTCGAAAACTATGATTTTGTCTTGGAAATACACATTTAGATGACACAAAAATTGTGTCTTTTCTCAGATGTGTATTTTTGAAATAACTTAAGAGCTAAGAAAAGTTACTTCCTAGTTAAGAACACTACACTTACTAAATTTCCATAGGACCAATAGCTTCCAATGGCTAAAGGAAACAAACAAAAGGCAATGACTAGATAAGCAAACATAACCCCTTTCCACATTGCCAAACGTGATGGATTCTTTGACTCCGAACGTATGGTTCCCTGAAACAAAAACACAAATCCTTAGAAAAATCAAATTTTTTGACAATGACTAGGGTCTATGTTTCTTACACTACCTGTATTTCCAACACAAGATTGTGACCTCTAAAAGCAAAAGCAATGATTCCAAGTGCATTCAATACACTAAAAATCCTAGTAGCTTGTGATTGTCCCATTGGTGACTCATATGACACATTAACAATTCTACCTTGGAGTAAAGACACAATCCATATTATAGAACAATAACCTACAGCAGTGATAGCTCCTATGAGAGAAACCCCTGCAAATGAATTGAGATTTGGAAGCTGAGCAAGCAAAATGGCAGCCACAGTGAATACCAGATACCATTCTATGGTTTTGAGTTGGTATAAGCTGCATGAATCTCCACACAGAATCTGGAAGAATATCTTCATTGTGCCACCTCCAATCATAATCAGTGTCACACATGTTCCACCAGATAAATACTGGACTGGGAAAAGTACCAATATTTTTCCTAGCTTTTCTCCTGCAATTTTGTTTATCTTTTGGTCATGTCAATTGACTCAGATGATTAACAAACACTAGTTGATCTTGTTTAAGTCAATCATAACTATTAACTATCAATGGAGAAGAAATTTTAAATTAGTTTATCTTCTACTTTTCTCTGTTTATGTTATCCAAATTAGGGACAAACCTTGTCCTTGAATTCATAGGTATAACTTTTGAAACAATGGAAATTGATTATAGGTTTAACTTTTGAAACATTGGAAATTGATTTTAGATGTGCAGGATTGATTTTACTTATGTTAGAATTTATAATTTTTGAGGTTAAAGTGAATTTCGCATGTTGTTCAACTGACTTTTATTTAAATATATTTAAACATAAACTATTTTATTTTCAATTCACTTCTTCTATTTAAAATCAATTTTACTTAAACAATTCACTAGAATTTTTTTTTATGGAATAACCAAACAAAATACGAAAATCTTTTTTGAGATACAAAATATGCATTTTAGACTCGTTTGTTTCTAATCAATAAGCCACTTTCTATATATGTAATCTTTCTTATAAAATAAATTCCAAATTTTCATGTGTTAATAATTTTTTTCAACACTGTTCAAATTTTATAACAACTTTTTTTTATACACATAAAATTATTGAGTTCATAAACATGAATTATTCAATTTGCAATCCATTTTAAAAGTCCTAAAATATTGATTTAGAGTTAAAAAGGTAGTGCGCTGACGATGTAAAATATTTTTACACTGTTAAAAAGGTAGTGCGCTGCAATCCATTAAATTACTTTTTAAATAAAAGAATGATTTAACTAAATACATGGTGATGATCAGCTGAGCTGACAGTGTAAAATACATCACCTCTTTTCTTATTGTTTTATGCTATAAAACAATTATTTAAAAAGTTAATATAATATTGAATTAATTATATAACTGCACACACAAAATGAGTTTCTTTTTTATATGAAGATTAAAAAAAATGATTTTTTTATGTTTCTAAAATTAATTTTTATGAGATTTTTTCAAATAGTAAAAATTTATTCTCTCATTTTTTATATATTAATATAATAGTTTTGACATCCAATAACTAAAATATTCACTAATAAAATCACACGACTCTTTAAAAAGATATAATTTAAAATTAAATTTTATAAAAACTATTCAACACAATTTGTGATTTTTTAAAATTTTAATATTTAAATTATAACAAAATGTTTAAAATATTATTTTATAAACAAATTATTAAACCAATATTTTAAAAAATTGTACTTTTTTTCGTAAAATATATAATAAAAGATATTAATTTTGTTACTAATTCACTCCTACAATTTATTGATAAATTTATCTTTAAATGAATATAAAATAAAAGATAGTAAATTTGGAGTTATTTGTTTAATTTTTTTGTCAAAAAATAAGAACATCAATTAAATGATACAAATTGATGTTATTTAAAAAATGGTCAAGAGTTTGGGACAAGTTTTATTTTATGAATAAGTTATTATGAGGTGGAGAATTTTTATTTTTTTGGTTAGTTTCTTGGCAAAATTAAATCATTTTAGTTGTAATTAAAAGTAGGAAGTTGTGAGTTTCTATTTGATTTTTCTTGTAATTCTGTTTTTAATTCGATTCATGAAGACTTTCTCTGTGTAAAAATGAAAATAGACAGCAATTATAAATACTTTTTTTTTTACCAAATATATCTGTATACAATTAAATTTAAAACTTTTTGTGTACAAATTGTTCTTTTACATATGAACTTACCTACTTGTTAAATTAAATAGAGAGACTCTGATGTTCTGAATAAGTTAATTTTAGTTTTCATTATAAGATTTTTGTTTATTTTATAACCTAGTACAAACAAAAAATTATATTTGTTCTACTGATAATTTTATTTATATTTTTCAAAAATTTTAATCATAAATAAAAAACCAAAACCAAACTTACCAAATGCTGCCATAGCAAGCTTGAGGTACCTGCTATGACGTACCCCTAAGTCTGATTCATGAAGCTGAATCAATAACCATAAAGTGTATAACTGCCATGTGAAAGCCACACATAGACATAAAATTCCCCAAGTCCTGCACCAATATCACCAACTATAATTAATAACATGAGTTTGGAAAAAATAATTAGGATTTTATTTAACCTATTTTAATAGTAATTAAGATTTATGAGATCTTATTTAATTGTGGTTTAATAGTAAAAAATTTGAGGCCCTGTACGATAGTCCGTCTTGTACGTTTTCAAAGACGGACCAGAAACTATAATTTATTAATTATTAATATATCCAAACATAGGAACATGTTTTTCTGTGCAAAAAAATAGTAGTGTCACTCACCAGCCTAGTGTGGTAAAAGCTAAAGGAAGAACAAGTGCTTGAAATCCAATTCCAGAACAAAGAAGATGAAAAGCTGCATAATAAGCATTTCCTTCTCTACAAGCAGTGATTGGAAGCCAATCATCTTGTGGGTCAAATTTGGTGAATTCACCAACTTCTTCAAACATGTTTTCAATGGCTTTCTTCATGGGACTTGCTATAGGAGTGCTCATAAAACGAGAACCAAAAGGGCTTTTAGAAAAACTCATTGAATTAGGAGAATGTATTTGATGATTAATTTGAAGTTGTGGTGGAGTTGAAAATGATGGAGAATTCTGTTTTTTCATTATTTCTACTTCCATCATTTCTTCCATGATGATGAATTGCCAAAGTTTTGGCTTTGTGGGTCACTTTTTTTTTTGAAGTTAACTTCACTTGTTTGAGCTTAATGTTAGCACTTAGCATACTTGGTTATATTTATAGTAACATAAAGAGTAATAGATGTGACTTTCTATTCCACTAGTTCTTCTAATCTTAATTAATCAAGTGATTATAGTATTCTTGGTTGTTGATGCTTGTATAGTGTATCTTTGACTATTCTCCACTTGGTTTGGGTGGCTGCTAGAAACAAGTGTAAGTAATTAAACCTTGTCATAATCATATGGCCGATTTTGCTAGAGAGAATGATAAATATTAACTAAATTATTATAATTGAAACTTATAAATTTGAAATATGATTTTATCAAATATTTAAAATAATTTCAACACAATAAAAATATAATATATAAAAAGAGACATCTAACTTCGATTTAAAATACCGTCTTTCGCTCTTTTAAAGACTTGAATTTATTTATAATTGAATTAGTGTTGAAGTGTTCCACTATTTCTTTTACGCAATCTTGCATTGATTATCTTCATTAGTAAGATGATCTTTTTGTAGTAGATGTAAAAATTGAAAGAATTAAGATAAGACGCATTAGTCGATCAATCAAATAATATGTGTTTGTCATCCATGTCTTTTTTAGAGCTTCACACAATTGAGACATAGTTGACAAGTTATAAAAATATGGATAACCAACATGATGAAAGTGTTGACATTGATATCTCAAACTAATTTTCATGCTCATTAAATTCCCTAGGATAAAGCTTATTTACAAGAGCATAAATATTATTTATATTAAATGCTTTGTAAATATTTTTAGGAACCAAACTATTGCTTACACTTAAAGCTGTATTGTTTGTTCACAAAATCTATGATTCAATTCTTGGAATTGTTGATCAATTGTGACACAAAAAAGATTCACTCTAAAATGTTAATCCACAATGATGTGACCCATTGGATGACGCAAATAACTTTCACGCTCTATATAAACGGCATTATAATCAGGATAACCAATATGTTTTTCAAAAAATAATATTACATATTTCATTAAACTATACCACCAATCATCTCTCAACTTTTGAATTAATGTCTTTTTAGTGGTGACTAACAACATATAATTAAGTATATTTCGAGATATCTATTGTAAAGCTTGACATAAACGATCTGTAATTCCCATATGCTCTCTCATCATGTGCAAAATTAATGTAAATTCAAATGATTTTATAAACTTATAAGCAACAATAGCATCCCTACGTGTAGCATAACTTCTCCCAGTTTTTGTAATATTTGCAAGAGCCACATAAGTTAAATTATGCAAATATATAATACTACAAACAAAATAAATATGTGAGCTCCAACGTGTATCTCTAACTCGTTTCAAAGTGCTAATATGATTTTTTTCCCTTTATTTCCATAAAGCTCACCAATCTCTAGCAAATGTGAAATCTTCTCTAAAATAAAATTTTGCAATTCACACGGCACTTATTAAAGGAACACATAACTTTGATAATAAAAGTCAAGTGTGAAAAGAAATCATGAACAAGAAAAACTTCTCTTGAACCAAAGCAAGTTGTAATATATGTGCAAAACAATGCATGTAATAAGTATAAGGACAATCCTTGAGAAATAATGTCTGTAATGCATTCCAATCCTCTCTCATATTACTAACACCACCATACCCCTTCCCACAAATGTCTGAAACATTAATATCATGCCAGAAAAAAAACATCACAAATTGTATTTTTAAGAGTGACAGTCATAGTGTCATTAACATTCACGAGCTCAAAAAATAATTCTTAAATATTTACCACTTTTATCCATAAACCTCGAGATAATACTCATTTTCTCCCTTAAAGATTTATCATTCGATTCATCTATTATGCAAAATTTAGAATCCACAATCTATTCTACATGATATGCAAAATTTCCTTTTGAATTGAATGGGAGGTATACTTTGAATTATAGGGAGCATTATATGATACTACTTTTGCAAGTTTATCATTATATGATGTTAAGAGTTTAACCATTTCAATAAAGTTACCTTTATTTTTTATTCAAGTGATTCTTCATGACCTCTAAACTAACAAGCTTGAAATGTGAGCCAACGATTGAAATCAATAGATTTCTTGAGACGAAGTATATTTTGGATGATTTTATTGTCCCCTTGCACATTAATAACATTTATGATGTGAATTGATTGATTGAACAAGTATTGAGAAGATTTCTAAACATTATTGTGAGGTGAACAATGTTCTCTCCAAAATGATTAAGAAAAACACATTTCTTTTTTGTATTGACCTTTCTCCACATTTTAAATTATTTTCTAGTAACGACTTTAGCTCCAAAATTTTCACTTGGTTTTTTACCAAACAAGTAAAAAGCAAACAATAATAATCATCATTAGTTGGAGAATACTCTATCTAGGAATGAAGGGAAATCGCGATATAAAACACAGTGAAAAATAAAAATTTCCCTTAAGTCGGTCCTTACAAATGAACATGATCAGTGATAAATTGACTACCTCTTGTGGCGGTTAGTTGCTGATGAGAAATTTTAAGAACAACCACGGGCGCTGAACAACAATGCTTCTATTTAGTTCACATGAGCATAATGCCTTTAATCTTAGTGCTATTTGCTACAAATGAATACTTAGAGAGAAAGAGAGAGACATAGAGACAGAGAGTGTGTGTGTGAGTGAGTGAAAACCACAAAACGTACCACATTTCATACTCGATTCACATGACATTTTATGTTATTTTGTCTCCTTTTTATTATGTTATGCTAGTATTTTGTGTTTGTTCCAAGTATTTAATAGGTAGGAGCCTTCTGTGCAAAAAAAAAAAAGGGACATAAGGACCAAAAGGAAAAAATACCAAGACTCTACACTCATGGGTTCACCATGGCGCTTGCCATGACGTGGCAGCTAAGGGCGCCACGAAAAAGACAAGGAAAAGCCAAGAAGCAGCGTTTTGGACTCACGACAACTTCCATGAGCCTCAAAAACCCCACGTTCTGCACTTTGAATTCATGGCGTTTGCTATGAGGCCTTGGCGTCCGCCATGAACTTTAAAGGTTGAAAATTAGCAGCAATGTTGAATTCAGTTGCTCCCTACTTCCAGATTTTTCTCCAATTCTCTTACACGATTTCAGGATACCTTCTACCAATTATAACTCTATAAACATGGCTTTAGTTTTCAGTTTTCGTCATCTAAGTTTTTTAGAATTGATTTTAGGCAGAAATCTCACTTTTGTAAAGCAATTATTTCTCACACTGAGAAATTGCTGCACTTTAGAGTTAGATTCTGAAGATTTGCAAAAAAAATTTGATCGTTCGTAGTGTATTCTTGCCGACATGATTTTCTTGAAATTTATTTCAGATATTTCTCAGTACTAGTTTTTGAACCATTTTGGTCTCAGTATGCATTCTTTTGTTTTATGTGAGAACATGAAAATGAATCTGAACTATTAGATTTTAAAATAAATGGTGAAAATTATGTGTCATTTTTTTTCTCTCTCTCCCCCATTCTTAAAATAAATTATGGATCATTTTAAAGAAAAATGCTAACATGTTAATGATACTTTCATTAGAAATATTTTTCTAAAATGCGTGTGTTCAACTTTTTAAAATTTTAAACATGATTTTATTACACTTAAATTTTTCTAATTATAGTATATTAACATGTGCTCTTAGAGCACATGTTAGCACGACCCCATTTTAAATAGTCCAAAGAGTCATAAATGACTTAGTCTTCAATAAACAAAGGCTTTATGATAAAGTACAGGAAAATATCATTTTAAATATAGTTACGAGGTGTACAATGCATAGGAAAATAGCTAATCATATCTAAAAAATTGTACCTAAGTTTTGTCAAACAATAATATTTTTTTATTAGAGCTATGTTATTTTAATATTAAATTTTAAATATTATAGTTGGCAGTGTATTAATGTCAAATTTTCTTTTCTTAAAAAAAATTTAGGTCTATAAAATCAAAACTTCAATATTTAATTAAGATGATGAAACTTATTTGTTTGCTTAGCTCAATTGGTAAAAGGACTTCAAATTTATTTAGAAGGTCTTGAGTCAAATTTTGTTTAAGTGTAAAAGCCACTTTTTATTAATTTTTGTCTATTAAAACTAATAATTTTCTAGATTCTTTTGTTTTTTAAAACAATGTTCTGGATTTTTTAACAAGAAAAAAGTATTGTAAAAAGGATTTTTTTTATCTATATAATCACAAATCCATTTTAATATTTAATAAATTTAGTATTATTAAATTCTTACCTTACCTAAAAAGTGAAATATGAATATTTTTTTGTGTTACGCTTGCGTATATAAAAGACTTAAAAAAATTAAGAAAAGATTTTAGTTTAGAGTTGATAACATGACTTTTTATATAAAGAGAAATTAATATTTGAATTTTGAAATTATTTATTTTGAGAAATATTTTAACTTTAATTTAAAATATAAATATCTAACTTTAGCATTAGTTTCATTGTAAATACTGAAAATTTTAATTATAAATATTTTAACTGTCTTCTAAAAATCAAATATTATATTAATTCGGTTTGGGAATCAGGTCTAGTATCAAGTGAGTCAAATATTTTAATTTGAGTTTTATTTTAATAGTCACCTTAAGCCTCACATTATGTTGGCCGACCATCTAGACATATATATATATATATATATATATATATATATATATATATATATATATATATATATATATATATATATATATATATATAATTTCAAATTTAAAAAATTTAAATTTTTAAATATCATTTTTTATTATATATAAGCCTATCACAGATTTGAAGTCTAGGGGCTAAAATGAGCAGATGACGTCAGCAAAATAATATTATTTGCGTAATTTGATCATCATGCATAGTCCATAAGATTCAAAAACTTAGCTAACAACATTTTCCTAGATGTTTCTAATCTATATCACATGCTTTGTTTGAAATATAGTAATACCCTTCTTTTTGGGTTACTTGCTAGCTTTTCTTTAATAGGACACGTGGAATTTGGTTTTTATTGTCTCTTGAATCAACGAAGGCTCGAGGAACTCACACATAAAAGCCATTTTGATAAATTGAATATACTTTGTGTTAGTGTAGATAATTGCATGTTCTTAATCCCTTTTGAAACATAATTGGGTCTTTTAGTCGTATGCATGGCTAAGGCGGCACCATCTTTTGGGAAAGTTACTTTAAAGCATTCTTTAGATTTTTGACCTTCTTTTCAATAGCATATAGTTTGTGTTTCCTATTGTTAGGCATGGCAACGGGGCTAAGACTAGTAATTGTCTTAGGAATCAAAATAAAATAATTTGTTTTTCATAAAAAATAATATTTATGGAATTGTAGAAATTGTGTCAGTTAAACTTGACAAATGTATTTATTTTGGGTGAATTTTTTTTCCTATTATATCAGAGATGTTAGAAGACGATTGTATTTCATTGATTTTTAGAAGATGTTTTTGTTAAGAGGACGATGTATGATTGATCTAAAAAATGATATACTGATTTTTAATACGTACAATAAGGTTAAGATAAACATTTTTAAAGTATGTAGCATAAGAGAGACAAACAAAATTACAAACAAGTCAACATGGTCAACAACACTAGTCGAAAGTATGTAGCATAAAAGAGACAAACAAAATTACGAACAAGTCAACATGGTCAACAACACTAGTCAAAGATATATTTTAAAACTGTTAAGTATTACTTGTAAATGATCTAACTAAGGTGATGAATCTCAACTGCCTCTAGAAGAGACGATGTTCATGTGTCTCCTTCAGGGAGGTATTACCTCGCCTTTCAGATACTTCTTTATTGATTTTATTCACGATGATAATATATTAATCTTGGAAATATATAATATTGGATGTGCATAATAATTCAAACGCATTGTATAAACTTCTAGATGCGAACTGGTGTGAATAACTTATCAAATAAGCACTTCTAGAAGTTGGTTTTTGGTTCTGTCGAGGCCGTAACCGGTTACAGCATGTGGTTCCAGCTTCTGAATTCTATTTGAAGTAGGCGTAACCAGTTACGGGTCTGAGTCTGGGCAGTTTAGCTTATTTTTTAAGTTGTTTTTTATTCCACTTGTTTTTGATAGCATGTATAAATATCCCTCAACTGTAACATTTGTTGTTAATCCAATTACCATATTTTATCCATTGATCACCAAGATATCTTGTGTATGCTCTAACATTTGGCATCAAGAGTCTTGGTTGCGATCCTTAATTTGCTGCAAAGATGACTATTGTATCCAATGATCGAGTTCCCACCAATATTCCAACCATTGATTCGAAGAACTATGATAAATGGTGCAAACAAATGATGGTATTGTTTAGCTATCAAGATGTTCTTGAAGTGGTTAGCAATGGAGTTACCCCACTTGGGGCAGAAGCTACAGATGCTTAGAAGGCTACACACAAGGAAGAAGAGGAGCAAGTGAAAAAAGCAGAAGAAAAGAGATGGAAGCGTTCAAAGAATTCATCACTGAATCTGATTTGATAGATTTACCAACACATGGTAGAAAATTCATGTGGTCTAGACCAGGGGAGATGTGATAACTCGCTTGGATAAATTTCTCATTACAGAAGAATGGATCAGAACTTGGCCAAATTGTACTCAAGGGGTTTAGACAAGGTTTTATCAGATCATTGCCCCATTATGCTCTGTGGATTAGAGCAGAAATGAGGTCCAAAACCATTTCAAATATTAACATGCTAGAAAAATATTGATGGATATCACAACTTTGTAAGAGAAAAGTGGACCAACATGGAGGTGGAAGGTTGGGGGTGTACGTTTTAAATGAGAAGTTAAAAATTATCAAAGATAAGTTGAGAGAGTGAAACAAAAATAACACCTAGAATTTGCAAGGTCAGATTAAGGATGCAAAAGAAAAGTATAACAATCTCGAGTTAAAAGGCGAGTCGGAGACACTCTCGACGGATGAAATAAATTTGAAAAGAGAATTATCAAAAACGTTACATAGCTTGACGAATCTTAATGGAAGTATCCAATGGCAAAGTTCAAGGATTTGATGTCTAAAGGAAGGAGTCGCAAATACCAAATATTTTTATCGGGTGCATAAATAAAAAAATAAAAGAGAATGAAATTTGATCCATAGAAGTGAATCGGAGATCAAAAACTAATTGAAGCAGATGAAATAAAAAATGAAATATTCGATCACTTCCAAAATAAATATCAAGTAGAGGGAAGACCAATTCCAACCCACATTGATTTTAAAACATTGGAAACATAGGCTAATTAGGAACTAGTTCAAGAATTTATTGAAGAAGTCCGCAAAGTGGGTTGAAAAAGTGAAAGTTCTAAAATTCCAAGACCTGACGTAATTTTATATTTTTAAAAAAGTTTTGGGAGGACATCAAATATGAATTTATGAGAATAATGACTGAATTTCGTGCTGTTAGTCTAATGCTAAAAGGGGCAGACTGCTCATTTTTAGTGTTGATTTCGAAGAAAAATAATTCGACGAAGATAGGAGATAATAAGCCTATATCGTTGATAGGATGTATTTATAAAGTGATGTGAAATTATTTGGCAAATAGGTTGAAAAAGGTTATCGGGAGTGTAATTTTAGAAACCCAGTCATCAAATTTCATTACAGGCCGACAAATCTTAGATTGGATCCTCATTGCAAATGAAACAGTAGGTGTAGAAAGAGGCGATATTATTCAAAGTGATTTTCAAAAAAGCATATGAGTTGATTGGGATTTTTAGATTTTGTGATGCAAAAAAAGGGATTTCATGAGAAGTGGAGGAGGTGGATATCAAAGTGTTTAAATTCGTCCACAATCTCGGTACCAGTGAACGGAAGCCCCATCAAAGAGTTTAAAGATGAAACCCTGACTCAGACAAGGAGACTCACTTTCTCCATTTCCTTTTTCTTTTAGTGGCGGAAGAGTTAACTATTTTGATCAAGAGAGCTATTGAGGCAAGGAAGTTCTTCGATTACAAATTTGAATTGGGAGATGATAGATTTTCACATCAAGAATATGCCTATGATACTTTGGTTATAAAGGAGAAGAGGTGGTTAAATATTCGAATTATAAAGGCGAATCTGTTGCTGTTTGAAGTAATTTCAGGGCTACAAGTAAATTATCACAAAAGTTCATTGATTGGAATCAATATCCCCAAGAGCTGGATGGAAGAGACAACAAGCATACTGAATTGTAAAATAGGATCTTTGCCATTTAGTTGTATGTGTTTCCCAATAGGCGCAAATATGAAGTCGAAAGATAGTTGAAAACAGGTGGTAGAGATAGTGAAATCTAGATTATCATGTTGGAAGCATAAACACTTGTCCATCGGCGGTCGAGTAGTCTTGTAAAAATCAGTCTTGTCCATGAGTCCAGTTTATTTCCTCTAGGCTCCAACAAGTATCTTATCTAAACTAGAATCTCTTTTTAAAACATTCTTATGGGGAGGCTGTGAAGAAGAGAGAAAGATAAATTAGGTAAATTGGGAAAAGAAATGTAGGCCATTAGAGGATGGGAGATTGGGGATTAGAAATATGAAATTGTTTAACGATGCATGCTAGGAAAATAAAAAGCGAGAGAAAGGGGTTATGGTATAGGGCTTTGGTGAATAAGTATGAGATAATTAATAACAATCCATTGTATGAGGGTGTAGAGTTCAATCGTCTTGGTGGAAGGGCCTTTGTAAAATAGGCTTAGGTTTTGTGGATCTCCTAAACGAATACTCAGAGAAATTGAGAAATGAAAATATTTTCATAGATAAATAAATTTGTGTTAAAGATGACACAAGAGGCCAAATTGCTGTCTTGGAATTGTTTGTGAATTAAAATTCCAAGATGACACAAGAGGCCAAATTGCTGTCTTGGAATTCATGATAATATATCGCAATGGTGTATGAATCCTAAGGCTTGTCTCGACATAACGAATGATTAAAATCTATATGAGTAACCAAGGAACAATTATGACAGCGGAGTTCTAGGAGATTTACCGATTCCATGGTTGTAAGGTTCTTAGTTGTCAATTGGAGAGAAGTGGCTGTGGCTGCACTGATATGCTTTTCCTGTCTGAGCAGTGACAGTGCGACACTGCACTCTGCAGTTTTGAAGTCATGAAGTAAAGTGTCTGTGCAGGCTTAGAATCATGTATGATGCAGCTTCTGGTGCGTATTATATGGTCGGATTTCATAGTATCAAATCTCGTGTCTTCATCAGGCTGTCGAGTAACAATGCACGCACAATGCAAATTGTTCAGCAGCGTGCATTGTGCGTGCAAGTTCAAGTCCCAGAACATCAGCAAACAAATATTAAAAGGAGTTTTAGTCAGTGTGGGAGTGTGTCAAAGGTAGTTTTGTGTCTCAAATTGTTTGGTAGACTGTAAGAACACGACCGTTCAGAATTAGCAGCATATATAATCTCTAAAGATTATATATGTCCTTAAAATTATCACTCAAACAAAATTACAAATTAATTTATTTATAAATTTGAGTTAAGTTTTAATTGTACTTTTTTATAAATTTTATTACTTTTAAGTTAAAATTATATTTTGTAATTAACTATTAAACTATTTATATTTATAATTTAGCTATTTTATAATTAACGTAATAACTTTTAGATAATCTCAATAATTTAGTTAAATAGTTACAATTTTATAAATAATTTATTTAATAATTTAACTATTTACTTTTTAAATAGTTAATAATAGTTAAAAAATAAATTAATAAAGATTAGAGTTATAAATAATTAAATTAGTAACATAATAATATTTTAAAGTTTTATCAATGGTATATAAAATGCTCACGGTACTTGTATATTCAGTATATTAAAATATATATATATAAGTTTTTTGATTAGTTTATATGTTCTAATGATAATTTATTGACATATCATTAATAAAATATATATTAAAAAAATAAATAAAGATTAAAAAGTAAACAATTAAATTAAGAGAATAATAGTATTTTAAAGTTTTATCAAAATGAAAAGAATTAATATTTGAAAAGAAAAGAATTAAAGTAACAAAATGAAAAGAGTTAGTAATTGACAGACATAAATATAATTGAATACAACAGTTTCTTTAAAGAACACTTAATCTAATTTTAAAAATTAATCAATTAATTTTATCAGGCAATTATATAATCAATTAATTTTAATCTAATCTTGGTAATTATATAATTTTAATTAATACAAATTAATTATATTATTAATACAATTGATTCACTTTGATTTTTGTTTTTTTGTATCAGGCAATATTTCAGAAGTGTACTTCTGAAATATTTCAAGGGGGTGAATTCGGAAGTGCATCTCCGAATTCACTTTTTTTTTTTGAAAAAAGAGTGTTTTCGGAAATGCATCTCCGAAAACACATTTTTTTTCATAAAAATAAAGTGTTTTCGGAAGTGCACTTCCGAAATCAATCTTTAAAAAAAAAAGTAATTTCGAAAATGCATTCCGAAATATAGGGACTTTTTGCAATTTTCGCCGCGGGTGACCAAGAAAATTAGGGGGTTTACAAAGAAATTTCCTTCAAAAATTCAATTTTTTATTTGAAGATATTTAAACTTTTTTTGAATCAATAAATGATTTGATTAATTCAAAAAACGGTTAATACAAGGCGATCTCATCCGATCCAGCCCTTATACATCAAAGCACCTAATAGAGTCAACCTCTAGGAAAACAAAAAAGACCCTACATCATCAACGATGCTAAGTATGGTCTAAGTTTACCATGCTCCCAACATCTATAAACTATAGTATCAATAATGCTCTTTCCAATCCTATTATTCACAGTATTCCCAAATATAGTGTCATTCCTCATTTTCCATATGGCATATATCGTTTCAGGAGCAGCACAGCTAATAATTCGAGATCTCCAATTCTTTCTTTTGCAATTTTTGATAATCCAGTCAAGCTCAGCATCCCAAGAACTAGGAACATGCCTTATATGCATCCAGTCCAGTACTTCTTGCCATATAGCTTTTGTCCTGCAACAATCAAAAAATAAGTGCTGTATGGTTTCTTGACTAGGGCAGAAACAACATACATCCTCATTCAAAAGCCCAAACTTCCTAAGTCTAACTTTGGTAGCCAATCTGTCATTGCAAGCTAACCAAAGTATAAACATGGCACGCGGTCGAGCAATGGTGTGATATATTATGCTGCTCCAGCGAACACGACTATGGTGTTTTTGCAGGCTCTTATACACTTGCTTCATTTTGAAATCACCCATCACCTGCTGCTGTATCTGTGTATAAAGAGGTCTCATATCAAGCAGTTGATTCATGATCCAAGAGTATATTGCCCTTCTTTCTCCTTGCATAACAGTTTCACCCTTCAAATAATAAATGTGAATCCATTTGATCCACAAATTATCAGTTTTGTTGCTAAGGTTCCATAGGAGCTTTAGAAGACAAACTTTATTCCATACTTCCAAGTCAACAACATTGAGGCCACCATACATTTTTGGAGTGCACACTTTCTTCCACGAGATAGGAGACTTTCTAGAGATAGTGTTGGCACCTGTCCAAAGAAAACTACGGCATATACCATCAATTTTCTGCAGAACCGCCTTGGGGAAAGGAAGACAGACCATCCAGTAATTTATCACAACAAATGGAACACTTTGAATAAGCTGAAGTCTGCCAGCATAAGTGAGCAGCTTAGCACTCCAATGGTTCACTCTTTGCATAATCTTCTCAACTAAAGGAAGGTAATGTTTTACTGCCAAACGCTTACTAGTAAGAGGAATCCCCAGATATTTGAAGGGGAGGGCTCCCTCCATGAAACCAGTGCTACTCTTAATCCTCTCTTTGCTATCATTGTCTACTGCACCAAAATAGATAAAACACTTTCTAGGATTCATCCTGAGATATTTAAACTTTCTAAGATATTTAAACTTTAATAAAGAGGCTTAATTTAAAATATTAAATTATATCTTTTCGTTTAATTTTTTTAATTTGAAGATGTTTAGTAAATTACCAAAAAAAATTGTTATAATATCAAATAGATTAACAATTTATATAATCATACAAATTTATCATTAATCATTAAGACATAAAAATACATAATACTCATTCACAAGAATTTTCACATAAATTGTCATCCAAAAATATGTAATTTAACAAATTTCAGACACATGACACTAATAATTTTTTTTAAAAAAACATCTTTCTCAAAAAAATTTCTTTAAAAAAAAAAAAGTAAAACACAAATTATTAAATATACATTTAAAAATGATAATAAATAGTATAAAATAGATATTGAAAAAAAAAAATCCTTTTTACAAATACATGTAGTGTTCTTACTAAAAAGTGCAATAGAGGTAATCTTATAAAGGGAATATCGTTTGTGGTATTTAGGATTGTCTGATTGTTGAAAATTTAAAATATTTATGTATGTCAGTCTATTTTACATTTGTGGTTGGTCTGATGTTAAAAATACGAGTCTGTGTTTGAAAAGCGTCCGTTGAGAATAATCTTTCATTCTAGTGTCACACTTGTGAATTGTGATTGGGAAAGTTGACGGTAGACCTTTTAGAGTTCGATTGTTTAAACTTTCTATGTATTTTACCCAAATTTACAAGTTGAGGAGTGCCCGATGTTAAAAATTTGAGTTGTTGTTCATCCAAGGTTAGAAAGAGTAAGTTTAGAAGAACATTATTTTAGTTTAAAACTTATGAATTATGATTTCTGAAGGTGATGATGCACCTCCGAGAATCGATTGTTTAAACATTTGAATTTTTATATTTATTAGTTTGTTTTACATGTTTTGGATGGTAATGACCTGGTTTTAGTGGCCTCGATCAATTTTTAATAATGGACTAATGGTTTAGAAAACCCTAGTGGCATAGGTAGAAACTTGGGCAAGGAGGTCTTTTTGCAAAATACTACCAGTTGAGTTTTTTTTTTTTCATTTTTCTTGAATTACTTCTTATTTGGCAAACCACTATATAAGGTCAGTCGAGTTAGTTGAGAAGAATCATTTCTAATATGTCACTTTTGAAATGTGATAGTAAATACCTAAAAGTTCGATTGTTTAAAATTTTGAATTTTATTTTTATTAGTCTGCTTGACATGTTATGGATGATCCGATTTAAAAATTCGAGTCGGTGTCCATCTAAGATCAAAAAGAGTTAGTTGAGAAAAATCATTGATAAAAAATATTTTAACTATATTGTTGTATTCACCTTTTTTTTTAAATACAAATTAAATTTATTAAATTGAGAGTGATGTAAATAATAATAATAATAATTAGTTAACACAATAAAAAAATTAAAATCAAAAGAGTTATTCATTTTGAAATTAATATTTTTTATTATAGACACTAAATCGACTCTAAAAATATATTTAAATTAACTTTATATCATACAATGTTATTTGTTTAAAAAAATTATTATATCATAATTATTTTAAGAGAGAGTTTAAATTTTTTTTATAAAAATTATGCCACTATATATGTCAACTGTAACTATTTTAATTTTATAAAAATAAAATAGCAGCAAATAATATAAAAAAAGAAAAAAGAAAGTCAATTGCCTCACCCAAGTTTTCCACTATTCTTCACATTTCATATACTTGGAGACTAGACTTTCCAATTTGTAATTTGTACTGGAAATTATATATACATGACAGGAAACATGGAACTTTTATTACAAAATGAAATGATTGAATTTATAATTATCAAAAGTTACTTGCAACAGTTAAATAAATCACCTTTAACGTATTATAATTGAGTAATGATATGATGACACTGGATTTTTACATCTGTATTCTACACCGTATATTCATGTGAGTGGTAATATTAAATTGTGTACAAACTCAAATTTTGAGGAATAATTAAAATATTAAAAAATTATAAAGTAGTAGTTTTATACGGTGTAGTGTCATTATATGGTGTACAAATAGCAATGCTGATTATAATTATGACATAATTGATGGGTAGCATTTTTCTTGGGTAACGAAGTTGGACTCTAAACGAGAAAATTTTACCTCATATTTATACTATTATTCCTCTATCTCTATATTTTTTAAAATATTTCAATTCTATCCTTTTATTTTATCAATAATTTTACTATTTAATATTTATCATTTCACATGCCTACCAAAGTGCATCGGATAACTTACAGCCAAGTTTTTTAGTTTGTAATTTTTCTTCATCGGATAACTTGCAGTCAATTTCTCCGATTAACAACTTTTCTTCATCAGATAACTTGCAGTCGAGTTTTCCGATTTGTAATTTTCCTTCACCGGATAACTTACAGTCAAATTTTTCGATTTGTAATGTTTCTTCATCGAATAACTTATGCAACAATAAAAACCTATGTCCTAAAGTAAATAAAACGGAGATCTATTCTAATAGACGTGGTTTTTACAACTTAGTTTGTTTTTCCTTTAGGCACTACCTTATTCAATTCAATTACTTTTTTACCTGCAAATGCAATGTAAGCAACATGAAAAATTATGGTCCAAAGTAAAGACAATAGTTGTCTAACGGATAACTCATAAGCAAGTTATTCAAAAATTAAAAAAAAAAAGTTTAGGCAACAAGGAAAAACTGTTTTCAAGTGTGGGATATACAATTTTTCTTAATAAAGTTCCTCTTGCTTACTAAAAAAAAGTGTGGGATATACAATTTTTCATATGTTGCAAAAACCATGTCTATTAGAATAGGCCACGATTTTATTAACGTTTCGGACATGGTTTTTCAATGAAGAAAAATTACATATTGAAAAACTTGATTGCAAGTTATCCGGTGAAGAAAAGTTACGAATGAAAAATTGGACTGCAACTTATCCGGTGAAGGAAAATTAAAAACCGGAAAACTTGACAGCAAGTTATTTGGTGAAGAAAAGTTACAAACAGGAAAACTTGACTGCAAGTTATCCGGTGAAGAAAAATTACAAACCGGAAAACTTGATTGCAAGTTATCCGGTGAAGAAAAATTACAAACCGGAAAACTTGATTGCAAGTTATCCGGTGAAGAAAAGTTGTAAACCGGAAAACTTGATTGCAAGTTATCCGATGAAGAAAAGTTGTAAATCGGAAAACTTGACTGCACATTATCTGATGAAGAAAAATTACAAACTGGAAAACTTGACTGCAAGTTATCCGGTGCACTTTGATAGGGGTGTGAAATAATATATATTAAATAATAAAATTATTGATAAGTTAAAATGCTTTAATTGAAATATTTTAAAAAAATATAGGAATAGAGGGATAATATTAGGGGTATGAGATAAATTTTTCGCTAAATAATATCAGAGGTGAATTTGTTTCAAAGATTACAATTGCATTCTCGGAAATCTTACATTGAAAAACAACAAATCCAAGTTTGTTTCAAGTTTTTAAAAATTATTCCTAAGTGTTATTTATTTCAAGGAACATTTTTTCACATGATTTTTGCTTAAATTATTCATACTTAATAGGTAGGAACCCAACATTATAAAATTTAACTAATTACAACTTCCCACCACTACTCTAATTTATTTTATATTTTATTTTTATAATTTTAAATTAAATAAATATTATCAACATTCCTAAGAATTTTAGTTTTTAACCAAACACTCGCTTAAAAGTATTATTCCTAGGAATAATAATCGTGAGAATAGAATTCCAAAGAATATAAGTTTATAACTTGGAATTAACGCACCCTAAAATACTGTTATTTTTACATCACATTTTGCACTAAATATTTACACTAACTATTGATCACCGCATTTTTACGTTCGACATGATTTTCTTTAAGTAAAGAATAATTTTTATAAAAAATTATTTTTTTCATATTTTAATTGCAGAATTTGATTAATGTTAAACATTTATTGATAATGAAATAATAAATTTGATTAATGAATTATAAGTAAAATTGTGATTAATAAATATATTTTTGGAATTAATATTATGATAAAATTCGTTAATGACAAATTTAATATTTATGTTAAAAAATAATTTTAAAAAATAAAAATATTTTTTATAAATATATTTTTCATTTAGAAAAACACCGTCAACCATATAAATAAACTACAAAATACTTTCATAAAAAAAAAAAAACAGTACTTAGTGCTTAGGTGTAGATATTTGACTTAAAATGTAGTGTAAACATAACACTGTTGATAATATCAAGAGTGGTTATATTATATCGTCTTTTATTTCATAAACCAAACAGTAAAAGCGAGATCCTTTTTCTAAGAATTTTACTTTCCTTGCCAATGGAGTAAAGTAGGTAAGTCCAGTCTAATTGTGAGATTAAAACTTTAGTAGTGAAGAAGGTATGGGTGAATCTCAATTAAAGTGGAGGCTTAAGATTTTTTTTAAAGCATATGTACTTATCTTGTTCATAAGGTAAATAATATATGAATGAACATATGATTATATATTTATACTCACTTTGCAAGACCATTTTATCTTATTACATGATGGCATCCAACACTCTTGTAGTGAAATTTGCAGAGCTTGATGAAGCACTGCGAGCGGAGGTAATCCCAACCCCCAAGATCCAAACGGTTGCAGGGTATCTCCGAAATAGAAAAAGATTTGTGAAGCAATACTCTCCCAAGTCGGTGTCAATAGGTCCCATCCATCATGACGATCAAAATCTCAAGTTAGGAGAGGACTTTAAGCTTATCTCGGCAGCAAAATACAACCATATAACCGGCCAATATGATAATATTGGATACAAAAAGATTGCCAATAACATTGATAAAATCAAGGGTCTTTATGCCGACTATGTTTTAGCCAATACTGAAAAGTCTCTAGAAGGAT